>NW_027094088.1:78893775-79068775 GCF_029207755.1 Chamaea fasciata | reverse complement strand
GTGACGTCACTGCAGAAGTACAGGGAAATTTAGAATAAAAACTGAGAACTATGTATGTTTCATGACCTTCAGACAGTTCCTCCAGCGCTCTCACATTCAATAAGCAGAGCAACACAGTACCTAAATTATCACTAAACACCACTAGTAGATTTTTTGAGCAAACAAAAATGAATCCAACATTTTTCAGAGAAGCCAGAAAACCTGTATACACTACAATATCTACTGAAATACCCAGATGTTCTAATTTGACAGGATTATACACATCTTTCAGAAGTAATAAAACATAACTACATGCATTTACACTTACATCTGATTTTTAGCCGCTTGTCTCTGAGCTTTCCGTTCTTTCCTTTTTTGATCTGGTGGCTTAGCAAAAACAATTTCAATGTTTTCTCCCTCTAAATCTTTGCCATTCATTTCTTCCATTGCCTGAAGGAATTAACCAGACTTTAAATATACTTCCATGCATATCTGAAGTTATTAATTTTGTTCTATCTTCTAGAGTATGCATTTTTAGGTTTGTTATCCAGAGCTAAAATAACAATATAAAGCTAAAAAAAATTTAAGCAATCAGACAGCATAGTATTATGGATTCCAGTGATGCATTTCTTCTGAACTTGGCTCTCAAACGCAGGACTTCATGGATCAGTTTAGAAATCTTCCCCTCAAAACTGAAAACAGGCTTCAATCTTTGCAAGCTGTTACAATTAATGAAGTGACAGAATTGTCCTCTGAAAGTGCATATTTTGTAATCCATGAATAAATTCCTAATGCCAGCACACATGCAAACAGTACTAAAGCTAGAGCTCAGTATATTCTGCTATTCCTTTATTTTACTTGTAACAAAAATCACCTTCTTTTTCAACCAGAAGCCAAAACTTAAAGAGTCATTCTGATCAAGAGGAAAAAACAAGCAAACAAACGACAAAAAACCCCAAGTCCTCACCACCACCTCCCCACAACCCTCTCCTCGAAAAAATGCAAAACAAACAACAAACCATCAAACTCCTTCCCTACCACATACAATTCCTGTGGCCCACACTTTTTACTACAAGTTAATTTTCAGCAGAAGATTCTACCACTTTTAGGGACTCTACATAGCCAAGCCCTGACAGGATATATATCTTACTAAGACTCTTCCCAAGCATCTGCTTTAAGACACATGGATATGTAAGAAAAACTGAATCCCCCTGTATCCTGCATCCACCCACAGAATATTAAAAAAACAGATACACTACAGGCAGGAGGGGAATTACACCTTCCCTTCCTTAACAACACATGGCATCAAGACCAAGTTACCAAAATCCAGAAATGACAATTAGTAAATTGTCTAGCACCCCTCATTAAAAAAAAAAAAACAAAAAAACCCAAAAAAAACCCAAAAAAACCACACACACCGAAAAAAAACAGTGTTTATTCCTGGAAAAATAAATAAAAACACTACCTAAGTTTTTATCACCTGCCCTAGAGAAACTGCTTTAGGTCTGTACCAATAATTTGGTGAGAGAGTTATTCAACTTCTGGCACTTGACTTTCAAATGGTAACAACATTATTATCTCAAAAGCTCATCTGCAGAATTACTTAGGATAGATGCATTTAAGATTAACTTTTTAAGCTAGAATTGCATCATCCTAGGAGACACCCACAGAGGACAAAGTTATCAGTGACAATGTGTTATCACTTCTCCAGACAAAGCTTTTTCTCAGGTTAGAAGAAGCATACAGCTTCTAACAACACTATTTACAACACACACACACACAGTTACAGTCCTCTACACTTACCTTTACAGCACCATCCCGTTCATCAAAATGAATGAAAGCATAATCTTTTAGCTTCTTCACTCGTTCTAGCTTTCCAAATTGACTGAAGGCCTTTTCTAGAATCTCCTCTGTTACAGTATTGGCAAGATTGCGTACAAACAAAACTTTTACCTAAGGGAGATTAAAGAAAAAAAAAAAAAAAAAAAAAAAAGGACTTAGGAGTTTGATCTAATTTCAAAACACAAAATGAAGCTTTGCAAGTTACTGCTATTGGCAGTACTGAAAAAACATCATTACATTTTCCGTACAGCATTTTATACACATATATATGAATATGTACATTTAAATAGTCACACAGCATGAGTTAGCTCCAAAATTCCCTGACAGAAATATTCCATCTGTTATCAAACATGATTACATAAGTATTAGTATCCTGAAAATCAATCCAATTTGTGTTAGTATGACCCTAGCAGAAGTTACCTTCAACCTAGAACACTATTAAACTTGAGAGAAGGTAACCAGAATTGGTTACACACAAAACAATTAACTTATCAAAACATTCAGTTGTTTAGACAGGCTTTTGCTGAGTTATTTGCAGAACAGTCATCAGTGGAATATCTAGGTCAGAGGTGACAGGCCTGCAGCTTTCAAGCTGCTTAACTTGTGGTTCCCATGCTATAGCTACACCAAACACCTAACATCAGGACTGTGTTTGCCTGAGGGGCACTCAGTGACCTCAGTGAAGCCACTGCTAAAAGACAGAACTGCAGACAGAGGGGGATACTGAGGCTGACACAGGCCAGTCACCCTCCAGCTTTCTCAAAAGTCAAACTGTGCTGCTCCCTTGAGAAAGAGTCACCCCCAAATAACTCTCGAAGTTCACTGGAAGTTTAGTGAGCTCCCCCAAGCTCACTAAAGCACACAACTCTTAAGCTACACAAAGACAGCTCTATAGCTTCTTCTAAAATCAGAAAGGCAGGTAATCATCCAACTACTGACTGCCTGACATGGACTAAATCATCAATATAAAGTTTCATCAATCATCAGCTGCACAGGATAAACAAAAATCTAGAGCAGTCTGACAAAGGCTTAAACTAACCTCTTACTTAACACTGCAGACAACATATACTGGAAATCACAAATCACCTATTAGTGACCCAAGAGTATTCAAAGATTCATCCTCATGCTGAGGCTGCACTCAATGACTGGTCATGAGCATGTTTACATGATGTCATCCATGTGTTCTCGCAATTTACATGACTCTTCAACCTGTTGAGAAGAGTTCTTTCCACATGCTGGCACCATGCTCTGACAGTTTAATCACAAGGAACGCTCAGTCTTACCTGCCTACAATGCAGCTGCCAATCAGCTGCAAGACCTGCAACTTCTGCTTACATCCCCTCTGCTCCTACTGGTTTCAAATGAGCTGATGACATCAAATGAACACTGCACTTGGCAACACTGACTCCTGACCCTGAAGGCCAACACAAATAACACAAGGTGTGAAAGGACAAAGGAAAGCATGCTTCCATTTCTGAAGCAGAGCTGTTCTCTACTCCCACCACATACAGGAATTCAATAACCGCAGACACCCATTTTGGAAGAACTGCTATGTAATTAAATTACAAAAAAATCCCCAAACAAAACAAAAACAAAAAACAACAAAACCCAACAAAACAAACAAACAAACAAACAACACAAAAACAAAAACCAAACAAGCAAAAAACCAAAATATAAAACAAAACAAAACAAAAAACAAAACCAAAAAACCAGGACAGACTTCCATAAATCTGTCTCGCTCACTAGCTGAACTAGGATAGTATGCAGAATTTGGAAGAAGTGATACTACACACCATAAATCTAACCCAGTGTATCAACTCTAGACTTTGGCAATAGTTACTCCTACTGATTCTCAGGAGAACATAAAAGTCATTGCCAACTCCACAAGTAAAGCTGTTTCCTATTATGTATTAAGCTTCTCCTAGAGTCTTGATGGTAAGAGCAACCTTAATTTATCGTAACCCATACATAATAACCATTTTTAGTAAAATATCCTAACTGCTACCTTAACCTCATTCCATGGAAATGAATTACAGGAAGTTTTGTGATGTAATCAATGGGTCTCGAAACCACTAACTTTTAATCAGATGTTCCATATTCTTGTTCTTTAGAAAAGGATGAAAACTAGACCCTCACAAGGAACCGTAAGTAGCGTAATGAATCCATGATGACTGACATGATTAAAAACTAGACAGAATAATCACTATTTTTAAAAAGATGCACTAATACAGTGTTTTTTAAAGAAACAGAAAAGCAACCAATTGAAATTTTCCCAGTGCAGACCAATCCATTAATCTCTAACAACCGAAATTTTTTAACACCTTTGCTCATGTTACTGATTGGAAATGTAACTAAATGAGTCTGAGATGATATAACAGCTATTAAGGCAGGTTAAAGGACAGGCTGAGAGAAGGTGAACCCATTTTAACTTCACTTAAGACAGCTCTAAAAGGAAGGAAGGGGAAAAAAAAAGTCCTCTTCATTAAAGCTCACACATTACTTACACCAAGAATCTATAAATACTCCTAAGAAGTAATATACCCAGCACCAGCATTTTGTTTTAAAGGCAGAACTCACATTGAACAAACTGTTTAAGATTAGACTATCCCAAAACTTCTGGTATCTGCTCCTTTTCCTCCTCTTACCTACAGCACAAACACTTCAGGCCACATTCTCCAAGGGTTACTAGCCCTGTCTCTTGTCCTGTAATCTGCCAGACAGCCACAAGCATAAGACTTTATTTGGCTGCTTAACCTGCCACTCCAGAACGTCCTCTGCAGCCTCAGTCATCCTACAGAAATCAAGTAAAACATTAATAAATTTAGCTAGACTACAGGTGTAAGAGGCAACAAAGTGACACTTAAGAGAAATTAAACTATCGACACAGCTGCTTGGGAAGTTGGAAAAAAAGTTCACTTTGGACCAGAAGTCAGTATCTTAACCAATTATACTCAGATCTGTTAGTAAAAGCCCTTATCTCCTGTACCACATTTATCTAGTTTGAGAATCTAGCTTCATCCCTCATCATGCTCAAGCTACTTTGTATTTAAGCTAGCAGTCCATTTAAATAAGTATTTACCCATACAGTACTCTCCACAACATTTTATCAGAAGAACAAAGGAAAAACTACTCGAGTAAACATTTCAGGAATTTAAATTAGTAGGTGTCCATATATTGATGAAATGACATGCCATTTCTGAAAGATTTAGAACACTGTTCACCTTCTGGCTACAAATAAGAATCTGTCTTCCTTATAGCTTGCTCTTACGGACTTGCTCTTCTAGTAGTCTTGACAAGAAAACCAGTGACCAGATGATTATTCTGATAAAAACAACCTACTTCTCCTAGTCACTTTCCTCTAGAGACTTCTACCACATCAATGTGCAAGATGACATGGATCAATAGCTTTCCCTTTGCTCTGGAGAGACAGCAGTCAGAAGCAATGACAGCCAACCTGCAGCTCACATCCAGGAGCTGCAGCAGCAGCTCTGCTCCTCTTTCTCTTAGGAGAAAGACAGCAAAAACAGAAGGTAAACCTTACACTTGGAGAAGGGTCAGATACAGTCAGCTTCTACACAGGTACAGAAGGTAGCCAAGAAAGACTGGAGTAAAGACTTTTGTTGTTGCAAGAACAGACTAATGGACACAGTTAGTGAGGAAGGTCAGACACCAAGGGTCGTCTCAGTTTCTGTCTTCAAACACAAGCCAGATGTTCTCTACTTTTCCAGTATTCGTATTCATAAAGCCTCACTTTTCCATACATCTTCAACCCAAGCTCCATGTCCTATCTTTGGCATGTGGCACTAAATGTATGCAAGCTGATTTTCTCCATGTTTTCTACACTTCTTTCCTTCATTTCCATGTTTCTTCTCATGTCCCATTTCATATACAAAACAATAGAACATATGAACACGTTCAAAAAAACTGTACAGTAAACGGGGCAAACCACAATCAAACTTTAATTTCTTTAGTCTTTGACTCTTCACATCTGTAAACTTACTTAAGAGAGATGCTTGATTATGTCCCCTCTCATTTCCTTTCCGTCTATTTTGTTTTATCAGCAGAAATTCCTGCCTATTTTTTTTAACAGTTTGGTGGATTAAGTCTCTTCTCCTTTGAGCCAAGAAACTAAACATACAGGCTGCCATATTTAGGAAGTGCCACCTTCCATAAATTTGACCTGCAAGACTCTTTCCCTTCTGCTGACAGTCTATCATGCTGGGCAAGAAAAATAAAGTCTGCAGACAAGATAGTCCAAAAGCTTCTGTAATACCTGTATTACAAAAGCAGCTTTTTGCCTAAAATGAGCCCCCACCCCAACCCTTTTCCCTTATGGCTCACCAAAGAGGAGATCCCAGCCAAGCTATCTTACTAGGTCCATCAAAGTAGGACTCCAGCAAGTGACGTGTCTCAGATGAGAGTAAAAGCACAGACGAAAAGCAAGCAAAGAGAAAGAGATAAGGATATGGGCTAGCTAGGAGTTTCCATTAAACAACTCAGCTACACAACACAACTGAAAAAGACAGGGTCAGGCAATATCTGATGGGGAAAAAAAATCAGGTAGTTTGTTTCTGGCAAGATTCTACATACATATACAAAACAGCTACAACGTACTTCAAAATGTTAACAGTCCAGACTTCAGCTTCACCTCAATATTGCAAGTTCAAAATATTGCCTGTCTAGGTACAGAAAGGAATTAACTCCCCCAAATTAAAAATGACTACCAAGTTCTAAACAGAAGCTAATTACCTAACTCCTCAGAAGTAACTGCTAATGGCAACTTTGAAAATACATTTGCGCACATTTGAACACCATCATGTTCTAATGCTGAAGTGATACAGTTCCAGGTTAAAAAATAATTAAGGCTCGTTCTGAGATATCTCTATTTCTGTCCTTCCAAATACTAGGGTACAAAACCATTTTAACTCTAACAGTCACCATGATCACTTTCAGGTAAAAAATTAACTACATCATCCTACGTGTCATTTTGGCAAGAATTACATTCGCTATTCAGCACTAGGAACACAAAATAATATAAGGCCATACAGAGTTATAAAATCCACATAATTTCTGAGGTATATTCATTTTTTAGCATCACACCTACAACATTCTCTGTCAAGAAGGCTGAAAGACGTTATTCAGTTTTAGGCTAATGCCAGGAAATACCTAATTTGGAACAGAGCACTTTAAATGTACTATGGTCCCCTTGTAACTTTATTACCTTTGCCATGACTTCAGGATCCGGGTCTTCTATAGGGTCAGCCCATTCCACTGTAACAACATTTCCCCAGACTTTCACTTTGCCGCTCATTAACCTACGTCTGGCCTGAGCAGCAGTTTTGTGATCTTCGTATTCAAGAAAGCAGAAACCCCGGTTCTTTTTCTTGTCATCAGGCTGATGATACAATATGACATCTGTAAGACCCTCTGAAATTAAATAAAGAATTTATTTGATATGCTTTCAATCCATTGATTTGCTTTACAAAGTGCAGGTTGTTTTTGTAGCTATGGAAGAATATCCTTTCTCTAAATGAGTGGAGGAGTGTTAGGGGCAGCCAAAAGTTTTGCTTTGTCAATTCCCTTCTTAAACCCAGAAGTTAAAGCACTTATCAGTGTGTGTTTCTTCCATAATGTCTCAACAACAACAGATAAAAGTTGCATGACTTCAATACCTAAAAAGTTTATAGCTCCGAAGAACTAAAAAGTCTATCATTCAGTAACAGAGAAAGTCATCAAACAGTACCTCTGCAAGTTCAAATGCTATCAAAAAGATCCTTAAAATTAAAGAATTATAAAGCATAGAACCAGCTATATTCTTCAACATACTTCAGTTTTGCCTTGAGAAGTTTTAAAACATCGATTAGTATTGAAATCATTAAACTTTTAACTCAAATTTCTTCGAACAGATTTTTTAAACATCACACACTTACTCTGCAGGTAGAACGAATCTAGTCTAATTACAAATATCTCAGCCCTCAGCAAAACAACAGTTTTTAAAAAAACCCAAGCAAACCCCAACACATGATGTTGAGATAAATGCTGAGTGGTCTTGGTTTGGTTTCATCATCACTCAACTACAAGGAGAAAGACCACTCAACACTGACCACCTTTGACATTTTCCAGCTCTACAAAACCTACTCACTGACTCACCTGTAACTTTGCTGAATTCTTCAACAATTTGCTCCTTGGTTTTACTCTTAGGAATAGAGCCAACAAAAAGCCTATTATTGGCAACAGAGATGCATACACCAATGTGTTTTCCAGAACGAATTTCATGGTTGTTGTACTGCAAGAAAAAAATTATTGGACAAACATCAGTTACAAATAATTTTCACTACCCTTCAACAGCAGTATACTGAATATTTAACTTTGGAAAAGCCAGAATTGAGCAATATATTAAATTTTTGCAGCTTAACACATTTTTACAATGCACATTCAACTACTCTGAAGTATACCCAGGTTTTCTAAGGTATCTTCAATTTCAGCCAACAATTATCTTCCCTCCTTGTTCAAGTCTCTCAATATTTTTTCATACAGAACCATGCAAGCCATCAAGGTCAAGGCTTCTCCCCTCACAACCATGCAACTTTACAAGCTCCTCTATAGGCTGTAGCTATAAATTCTTGATTTGTGTGCAATGCAAGACATGAGTTGCAATAAAGTCAGACTCCCTTCTGAAGTTCCACAGTTAACAAGAAAGATTCATGAACAGGTCTTCTCCAAAGAATGTTCAAAGAGCAAATACTTTCCAATGCATAAACATAAAACATGTAAAGATAGTCAACAGCAAGAACAACTTTCTAATGATTTGAAATCCTAAGACTTCTGTTAAAATGCTTCTCCCATAACACCTGGAAGATACCCTGAACAACTCAGCAGTTAAAAGGGAAAAAAAAATAGCATTACTGTAGACATCTGTTGAGAAAACATCAAAAAATGCCTTTCATTGAGATGCAGACAGAGACATGCCTCATCCAAACAAGCAGCAGGGAGGACAACTGCTGGTACATCAACCCACTTCTAACTTGAAGACCTGCAACAGACAGTTCTTAACTAAGAAAATGAATTTTGTGGTCAACATCTTATTGCCAAGTAGCAGGACAGATTTTTAAAATTTCATCTAGCTATTTATCCTATGATTTATTTCATGCTTGATGGTAACTTACTACATAAGCTAGCTGTCCTCCACCCCAATCATGCTTTTTGTGCAATAAAATCTGGGGGAAGATGTTTATTTATATTTATCTTGGGCAAACAAAAACTCCACCATTGAAAATTTTCAAAGCTAGGTAACTGCACTGAAAGTGAGCAAAACAGAGAACTGCACATGTGGAAAGGACCTGGAGTGACATCTTCACAATGAATTATGTCTCAAAACACAGTGGGAGGTAATGAAGGACTTATATCTCCATATCTGCTGCCCATGTGGCAGAGGAATAGATGATCTTAAAGTAGGAAACTGCAGTAGGAGCTGCAGTAGCTGCATAGGAAGACTGTATATATGTTATCATCATTAATAAACATATACATTAATGAAGAGACAGACTATAGTAGCTAAAAAAAGAAATCTTCTAAAGAAACACCTTTAAAGAAGCTGACAGTTTATTAGGCTGTGAAAGTGATTCTTTACTAACTGAACTGTGCACTAACAAACATTTCCTTGCATTAGGAACCTTTTTTTACTGAGAGGGTGTTCAAACACTGGAACAGCACCATCTAAGAGAGGCATCTGGACAATGCCCTTGGACGATCAAGACGACAGCCACAATTCTGGTCAGCCATGAAATGCTCAGGCAGATAGACCAGATGATCACTGCAGGGCCCTTCCAAATGAAATACTCTATTCTATACAGATAATAGAAAGTATTATCCAACTGCTCCTGATAAAGTCTAACACCAAAGTTTGACTATACATTTAATCTCTCATACAACTCAGTGTGCTCTATGAGAGTAAAAGAAAGTAAAATTAGTATTTTCTACCATATTGCAGTTCCACTGATAGTTTCTAGAAGTTTTTTCATCCTACAATGTATTTGCTATTTTTCACTGTGTGTTTCTCTTTACACAGAGAAAACAGACTTCAGTTAGGTGTTCTTGACCATCAAGTTGGTGATTTTTAGGTAAATAGTTTGCATTCCATCTGCAAACTCAGATTAGACATAAAAAGGCTCAGCTCATGATCTGGGTAAAGTGCCAAAACAGCCAGGCTACCAAAGTAGCTATGTCAGCATACTGCTTCCCCCTCCTGTCACCGTGGAATCTGTGTCTGAAGTCGGTAGCAGAGATTGCCACCCTCTAGAACAATGTAATAGTTTAGGGGTTTTTTTCTCACTGACTTATGCAAGAACTTACTAACAAGTCAAAATATGCAGGTCTGTATTGCCACTTTACTGACTTAAATTTTCACTACTGATTTCAGTTCGTTAGGAGCAAACGGGGCAAGTTGTACCTCTATGCACAGCTGGCAAACTGCTTAAATCACCTGTACCTTCACTCTGACCAAGCTTACACCTGTTCTAGTCAAAAAGACACCAAATGCTTCAATAGTTTTCAGTATGTTTTCCTACAAGCCTCACCTCAAAAGTTTTTATTCTGTACGTATCTAGAGTGACCTTATTCACACAGAAATCTTTTGAAAATTTTAATTCTAGCAACTTCTTGTGAAATAGGAAGGAGAACTGAACATGTGTGCCAAAAAACACAACTGGAGTTGTAGTAATTCTTAACAGTATAAAGTAAACATGTTAACAGGGGGAAAAAAAATACTGAGATTAAAAAAAAAATCATACTTTGATAGTGAATGTTTCTGTGAACATCTGAGATGCCATTTCTACTTAACCAGCAAAGGGTTAACCGCACTGAATTAAATACTGGTCATAAAAAAGGAGAAAATTCCCTAAATTGTGTTTGAAATAGTTCTGGCTGTGCTTAAGAAAAAAATGGAGTGATACTATGGCCTGATACTGAGAAGAATTACAGATATGAAGAGTAATTAATTATAAGTGGCTTTAAAATGCATATGCATAAACAAAATCAAGACTTCAACCTTTTAAACCGCAAGACTTCTTCTTGTTAAGGAATAAAGTAAGTCAACATTAAGTGTATCCAGAAATTTTAGTTCAGCTTTACATTAAGTTGACTTATAGACTATGGAAGATACACACAGCAGACACAAACAAACACAAATTGTATGCAAAATATGTCACACCAACTCCAAGAGCCTGAAGACAGGTCAGTTAATTCTCTACTGTAGTTCGGATATTGACAAAAACCTAGCTGTATCCTATTGCCCAAAAGCCTACAGGCAATGCAGAGACTTAATCTCATTTTCTCTATATTGTCCTGTAAAAAACAAAAAGAAAAAGCCTCTTGGAAAAAGATGAGAAATAATAGAACCACCATTATCCCACGGAGTCCAGTAAGTATGAAAGTAAGTTGTACACACACAAGAGGATTACAGGCAGTAACAAAACAGACACCACCTGTTAAAGTAACAGGTTATGAAAATGGCCAGGATGAAGTGCTCAGTGTTTTGAAGAGGTCTTTCAGCAGTATCTCCCCTGCATGTGAAATTGATACAAGTTATAGACCTACAATTTCCAACTGAGCTCAGCAGCCACAATTTGCTAATACTCTTGCAAACCACTTCCAGATAACTCGGGAAACTCATAAACCAAACTAGCCAGTCAACCATGGCTGGCATCACTCCAGAAAAAGCCCTGACACATATCACAGAATCCAATTTAAGACTAACCCTACTTTCCAAGAGTTTAGCATAAAGGTTGGAAGACTGCTCCATCGACTGCAACACTTCTCAGCTATTACCCTCAGCAGCTATTTAACTGACAACCAGAACACAGTGTGCTTTTCTCCTGCATATCAAAGATCAGACATAAAGGGACATCAAGTAGCTCCTTCCCTTGTATCATTGAATGGAAGACTGAGGCTAGGATCTGATGTTACTTTTCTGGAAACATGACTTGAATGACTTTCCAGAGCATGTTGCCTTTAAACAAAATCCAGCTAAATGAAGAGAATTTTTTTTTTCATTTACTAGGTGCCTCTGAGAACTTATGTGATTTGATTCACTGTTTTGCTAAGTTTTTTAAGAGTTAACTCTTAAGAGTTCACACACACTCTGAAGATCTAGACTGACAATGAGAGTACAGAGAGAACACACAGCTATTCCCAGTATATCTGACTACACACTGGAACAACCAACTGTTCTTATTTTAAAAGCTAATCAGCACATACCAGATTGGTTTTGTACTTCCACTTTTGCAGACATTTGTGTACTTTCTCTAAAAAATTCCCATTTTTCAGCTTGATTTTTCTCCACCAATTGACTTATATGTTAATAGGCTACCTTAATTTAAGCTACACCTCATTACAAAACAAGGAATGTTAACCCTACTACAGCAAAACAGCATCGGTACACTTCAGTGTAGCATACGTTAGCACTCATACCACACACTAATCCTGCCCACATCAGTGTAGCAGTAACCAGCTCAAAAAATTCAAATTTAACTTAGCCAGGAAAATAAAGACACTGTGCAAGGATCAGGGTTGTGTTTCTTCCAACCCTCTTCTTTAGTGATGGGTACTTCATGCATAAAACCTGAAAAGCTTATCAGGAGTATACCACACAAACTATTTCATACCACTGTATAAAACAGAGGAAATGCTCCTTAGACCAGCAGGATTTATAACGTTTTCCTGTCAGCTGCAGCAAACAGAACAGACCTTCAATGCTCAAGAGACATTTTTTCCCCATCTGAAGTATCTTATAAAATTCTGTGACTTTGAAGCACTTTCCCAGCACAGGCCCCCTGCTGGTGCAGAAACACATCAGGAGTCACAAACACCCTGACCAGCACTGCCCTTGTACCACACCAACCCCAACACCCCTGCTCTCCACAACTCGCACAGATGCAGACAGCTCAGAAGTCACTACTGCTAATACAGCTTGGGCTAATAGTAAAGGCTCATCTAACTGGACCAAACAGCAGTCCATCAGCTTTTATTTTTTTTTCCTGTCCCTAATGCAGTCAGCAAATATTTATATGCAATGAGGAAATAAATTTGACACCTAGTGGACATTTACGAAGTAATCTAACAACGACCATTTCACCTTAAGCATTTAAGCACTACGACCAAGAGGACAACTGCTTCTAAGCCAGAGAGTACTTCATCAAAAAAGAAAAAAAATCCAAGAAAACTTACCAATTTAACAGCTTCCTGAGCTGCCTCTTTAGTACAAAAAGTGACAAAAGCATATCCTCTGTTTAGACCAGTTAGTGGATCCATCATTAAGCGGAGATCCCATATAGGTCCAGCTTTCTCAAATAACGGAACAAGTTCATCTTCAAACAAGTCTCTTGGAATCTTGCCCACAAATATCTACAACAGACATACAAAGCACTGTTTATAAAAAGTATTTCCAATGAGAAAGTCTACATCTGCATAAACATGTTCTCCTTCTTACCTCTGTACCAACAGAAGGTTGTTGTCCTGAATATACGGACTCTGGAGGAGGTCCACCATACTTCCTCTGTCCAGTAGTCACATCAAGAGTGTAGCCAGTTCTCTCCAACAGTGCCTTCAAGTAAGAAACTTAAAATTTTAAAATCACATACAAACTGAGCAAGTTTAGCTGCACTTCATTCACAGACAGACATGCTTCTAATTCCTTTTAAACTGTACTGCTTTGAAGCTCCCACAAACAAATCTACTTCTAGTACTTCAACACGAAACTTGCAAAACAATTAACAGAACTATTAGGTAAAGAAACACTGCTAGAAAATTAGAGATTCACATCCAGTTTTCCCAATTCCTTCATTTTCATTAAAAAAAAAAAGACAAGTAATAGTGAGCTTCCCTTTAATTAGGAAGATCTTAGTCGGAGCCACTTCTTGTTTTGGCATGTCCAATCCTGCAGACGTTTATGCACAAGAGCTCCCTGCACTTAATGAGATTACTCATGAGTGTGGAGTTAAAGAACACATGTTTAAGTGCTTACACCCCTGGAACACGGTACAGACTGCTTCAGGGACCCCCAACTACCAAAGGGGCACTACTGCTTCCTTTCTCTTATCAACCCCCCTTCAAATTCCTTGTGGGCTTATACAGGATACCAGGACAACTGACCCTCACTAGCACCAGTGCAAATGGTTATAGATATAGTTACAGACATACTATCAACTTAAAATGTTAGCTGACATTCAGTATGCATACACGTGAGAAACTCCTCTGAAATTAAGTCTTTCTTAATAATTTTGTACAAAGACAAATCAGCTCTCCATACAAAGAAACTGCATATTAAACAAGCCCAATTATAGTCAAGAGTTGGCAATTTTACAACTACAAAACTGCATTTATTTTAAATGCTATAGCCATCAGCAGTAAAAGCAATGCTACTTGAAGTTATTAACCACATCCTCATAATATTGTTTTTTTACATGGCGGTGACAAAAACTGCACCAGTTTTTTTAAAACTTGTAATTAATGGCATCCCAGACTCCCAGTCAAGAGAAAAAAAGAATTTCTCATTTTACAGGGTCATTCATAATGATCATTTTATGCCATACACATGAAGTATCAAGGAAGAAAGATCCTCTGGGGTTTTTTTACAACATCACCTAAATGTGCTTAGATGGTTTTCCCTCTCATAAGCTTTGGTAAAGTTGCTAATCACAGTATTTTAAAATAAATCATTATAGGCCTAACTCTTAAGAAAGAAGTCTCTTGCTAGCAGCAGACATGGTCAAAAAATAATTTACCCCTTATTAAGACAGTTTGGGGTACAGTTTATGAGCACAGTGATTATGTCACAAGAAGCGGGCTAAATCCTAAATCCATTACAATCTGTTTTTTCAGACACGTGGTATCTCCTCCCTATTGTGGAGTTGCTCTAAATCTGAACTAAGGGGGCGGAGTGAAAACAACAACAAAAAAATCAGCAGCAGCTGAACTTATGCATTTTGAACTCGAGTAACTATGTACAAACTTTTTACTGGGAAACAGAGTAACTGTCTCAATAAGACAAACTATGAAATCATTTTCACTTTTGTATGTTCAGTTCTAGTAATTAATGTATGGACTTTCTACCTGAAAAGGAAGAAGTGTAGGACAACATTGCAAGTGGCAGCTTTCAACAGTGACAAATTTGACAAATAATCTGTTACAGGCTTTTTAAGTAAAGCACAGCTCCAAAACAACCAACATAACTATCACAACAACTCAGAGAAACAAACAACAGGCAGATCTCATAACTTCTATTTTTACCGACATACCTTAATTTTTGCCTCATCTGGTCCTTTGCTAGAATCTGCCACCTTGGTCCCCTGTTTTTCCCTCTGCCTGTATGTCTTCATGACTCCACATAAAAAGGCACTTTTGTTCTGCAAAAGACACAATCTTTAGTTCTGAAAACATGACAAGCCAGAATCTCATTTTACCTTGAACTAATACAGCGTTCACTTCACATATCACACATGGATCACTGAAGAGACTCAGACCTCTTCCCAGACAACCAACAGTTTATCCCTCAACAATTATATTGTCAACTGCTTAATGTTACCTGAACATGTGAGAGATCACTGTCTTTAAACTGCTGAAGTACTGCCAGTGCACCTTCTTCATTGAATTCCTTTAAAGCTTCAATAGCTCTTTCATCTAGATCACTATGTGCAACTAGCCCTGGAGAAAAGAAAAAAATTACTAATCAGTCATCTTTGCAAAGCCTCATATAGTATCCCTAACATATTTCAGTGACTTCTAAATCAATTACTGATTAAAGTAAGTTACTATGCCTAAAAAACCATTTAGTTTCTTTGAAGGGTATATAATCCTTAATTTAAAAACAAAAAGAGAGAAGTTTCAGAGTGAAAGTTACAACATTTAAGTGTTCATTTGACTTCTGTGAAACCCAGATGTTACATAGGACAAATTTAATCTCAATATCCTGAAGCTGAATTCAGAGAAATCTATCAAAACCTACCAAAGCCTAACTCGGCTTGCCTAGCAATGGTACCTTGGTATGCTTTTAGAAGACCATAAATACAAATAAACTGCAGCACTAAAAATGACCACCACGATCCAAAAATCAAGCCTAAAAACTGCTAGCTATTACCACATCTGAAAAAGCGAACTCCATAACTTCTGCATCCATGAGCCCAAACACCGTGTCAGGAAGTATCACTTACACAAGAAGATGCATACCAAGGCTTTAGTTTCTTATGGTTACCTACAATTACTACAAAAAATGCACAAAGACCACATCATCTGCTCCTCCTAAAAATCATCTGCTGCCTATTCCAGCTGTTGCTCTGGTCCCCTGCATACTTCTTCCCACCCCTCAGCCCAAGTAGCCTGGGACTTTCCTCTGAAAGATAGTAAAATAAATTGAAGTACTGAATCTAAAATATACAGATTTTGGTAAGACTGCAGTTCCCATACTTTTGGAAACCACAAAAAGTTGCTATTTGAGCCCAAAGACAGCAGAATCCAATAAAATATTGTATGTGTGGTTTTGCAAGTCTTAGATCTTACCTGCAACGTAAATTTCATCTAGTTTTTCAGCAACTTTCTGTGGTAAACCAGCATCAAGCAATGTCTGGAAATGCTCAGAATGGGTAACTGCAGCAGAAGTATCCATGGGCTCTTCAGTACCATTCCCATTAACATGTTCAGTAGCCATGTTTCCAGATATCTGTTCAAATGCAATAAGCATCAAAATTAAGCTAAACAGATCTTCAGGTGGAACAATTCATGTGACAGTACATGCAACAAACTACCCTATTATTTTAAAGTAATGGGAAAAAATATAAAAAAATACCAGATCACCGCTCTCGTATTTTTTTTTAATATAGTTTTGCAAGACGCAGGAAATTCCTCAAAAGAAGCACTAACACAAAGGAAAGCCCTAACACCACTGCCTAAGGGGGGTGGGGTAGCTTCCACTGCAGGTTTTACACAACCCAGACAGACACTGACTCACCTCCCCTCTCTCTAACACACTCCCTAAGACGCTCTGAACAAGTTAGAAATGGAGCAAAAAGGCAACAGCGGGGGTGGCAGGACAAGCAAACCTGCCACATGCACCGCGATACCGTCACTGACACTCACTGCCGCCTCCACCGCCCGCTGCAAACTCGCTGCCCCTCGGCGCACGCCGCCTCTCCGGGCCCCGGGCGCGGCCGGGATCCCTTCCCGCCTCCACTCCGGTGCCGGCCGGGCAAGCGAGAGGAACAAAGCGCTCTTCCCAGCCCGCACCCACCCACGGCGGCGGCGGCCATGAGCCCGATGGAAACACGTGCTCCGCGCGTTCAGATGTCCTACAACTTCCTCCAGTGACCGACTTCCCCCCCTCCCCGCCACACTCCCGCGGGAGGAGCGGCTCCCCCCCGCCCCGAGCCCCGGCCATTCCCCACCTCTCACCCTATTCCCCCCAGAGAGCGGGTTGCAACACCCCGGGCCCGATTTCACCACCCGGCCGGGAGCACGCCGTGCCTTCCCGGCCCCGCCGCTGCCTCCCGGCCACACTCCTGTCCGGAACAATGCAAGGCCCCGTTTCCCAGCCCGGAAACACCGCTGCCCATCGCCCACCGCCTCCCGACGTGACCGGGGCCACGCCAAACCCGGGCGGCCCCGCTCCCCACGCACACGCCGGGCACCGAGGCCGCGGTTCGCCCTCTGCCCCTCACGGGCAATGAATGGAGCGGCGGGGCCGGCGGGACAATAAGGCGGGAGCCACGCGCCCCGCGCCGGCCCGGCTCGGGTGGTGCCCCGGCCGCCGCCGCCACGCCGGGGCCGCGCACCGGCCCGGCCGGCCCCCGCCCGCCCGACAGCGGCGGCCACGAAGGCAGCGCCGGCAGCTCCTCCACGCATCGCGCGGCACCCCGGCCCCACAGCGCTGCGGGGCCCCAGCGCGCGCCTCCCGCCCTCCGCCGCCTCAGCCCGCGCTGCCACCCGGCCCGCTTCCACCCCGCCAGCGCCCGGCCGCCCTGACCTGTATGTGTCTGCGGGGGGAGAACCGCCGTGTGCGAAGGGTCTCTCGGGGCGCGGGTCGTGGCTCGGCGTACTGAGGCGCTGCCCCCGTTCCGCGCTCCCGCGGCGGTGCGTCCGGGCAGTGCTGCTGCTGGAGCTGGCGTAAAATGGCGGCCGCTCGAGCGCTCACGCCGCTGCTGCTGCTGCTGCTGCTGGCACCAGCCCCGGCCCCTTCCACTCCGCGCGGGGGGGCGGGCGGAGGGCGGGCGGGAGCGGAGCGGGGGGAGAGGGAAGAGAAGAGGAGGAGGAGGAGGAGGCGCCGCCGCGCGCGCTGGCGCAGCCCCAAAACCCGGGGTCTCCCAGGCAGCTCCGCAAGGGTTATATCGCCCAGCCCCGCCCGCGCGCGCGCACCCGCCCTCCCCTCCGCTCGCCCCACGCGCGCGCTCTCCGCCTTCCATGCGGAGCGGCGCGCGCCGCTCCCTCCCCCTGTTCCTGCCTCACTCCCTCCCGCGTGAAGCGCTGCCGAGGGGAGGCGGCGGCGGGACGAGCCCCCTGCACGGACGGCGCGTTCCCCGGCGCCGCCCGCCTGCACCTGTGCGGGCTCGGCCCCGGCGGAGCGGCCGTGGCCAGACCGGGATTGGGCGAGCGGCCGTTCCCACGGCGCGCAGGTGGCACAGAAGGGGGGGAACAGCGGCGGCCGCAGGCGGGAGGGCCGGGGGGGGAAGTCCCGGCCCGCGGCGGGGAGGGGACGGAGGAGACAAAGCCACGCAGACAAAGGGAGGGGAGAGCCACGCTTTGTGTGGCTGCCGGCCAGGCGAGCCCGGCGGCGCTCGGCGTTCCCGCACTGGAGACGGGAGGCGCCTCACCCCTGCCCGGAGGGGCGCCCTGCGCTCAGCAGCGGCCCCTCGGACTGCCCGCCCCGCTGGAACCGCCGGGCGGAGGCAGAGTTTGGCCAAGGGCTACGGGAGTTTCCTTCAGGCACTGCGCGGAGCGGCGGCGTCGGACGGGGCCCCGAGGCGGGGGTCGGCGGTGAAAGCAGCACGGGCGAGGGCGACGCGCAGCTCCAGCGCCGGAATTCCGCAGCACGGCCCCAGGAACGGGGCCTTTGCCCCGCAGCCACGCTTGGAGCGCACCCTCGGTGGTGATTTAACTTTCTCCTGATGGCCCCAGTGGAACGTGGGTCTGCCCGCACAGTGCTCTCAGAGGCGGGTTCCTTGCTAGAGCGTACACTTTAGAATCCCAGTTCTGAGCACGTCGCGCTTGCACACCCCACACGAGAAACTCGGAAACCAACCTGCTGATCTCTACCAGACTTGCGAGTCCAGATAAAGACAGCAAAACGGAGGCAGGAAGGCACATACAGTATTACTCACTTCCCCAGAGGCAGCTCAGCCGCAAGTTGAGCGGTGCTTGCTGCCCCTGAGCCTGGCTGAATACCTCCAGCATATCTCCAGTACTTTAAAAACACTTGAACCTGTGCAGTAGAGCAAGTACTGACAATCACAGGGTTAGTTCAGTGTCAACAAATGCTCACATGCTGGCATATAAGTATGTGAAACATAAAACTGGTGTTCGGTGATACAAGGAAAAAAAAAGATCTCTTCAAGTATTCGATGCAATAAGACTTAAAAGCTAGACCACTCCACAGATTTGTCTGAAATGACAACAGATACAAGGCAGATGTACACTATCAAATAGTCCAGCTAATTTTTAATTCAAAATTTTGATAAAAGGTAATTTTTACTCTGACTTTTCTCCACACTTTAAAAAATGAACCTTCCTGAAAAACTTAGTAAAATAAAATCTAACTTTTTTTAGTGCAAACCCGAGTGGTATTTTTAAACATATCCTTTATAAAAATACACATTCTTTTTTCCATTCAAAAGTTAATAACTTTTTTCAAGAACATAGCTGTCACCTGGGCAGTGAAAGTAATATTCTCAAAAACAAGCCTGGGGAGAATTTTTCCGCATTTCCAATTTTTCCAGTTTTGGAGGATTGGCACCAAAGCATGTTGTTTTCAGATGTTTACAGAACATGTTTCAGTGTTACAGTACAGATGTGGTCCAGAATATTACCTAAATTTCATAAATGCTTTTGTTGTCTATAACTAATGAAAACAGTGAAAAATCACAATCATTAAGGTTGGAAGGGACCTCTGGAGATTATTCAGTCCAACTGCCGGGAGTGGGGTCACCTACAGCAGGTGGTACAGGAACATGTCCTCGTGGGTTTGGAATTCTTCAGACAGGAAGATCCGCAACCTCCCTGGGCAGCCTGTTCAGTGCTCTGCCACCCTCAGTGTAAAGAAATTCTTCATGTTGAGGTGGAACTTCTTGTGTTTCATTATAATTCTCAGACAATCAATCTGACTAACTGTAGGTAGCAGACTCTTGAGAAAGTAACTCCTGCTTGCAGGCCCATTTTTAGAGGAAAACTTTTTTCTGCATTTAAATTCTTCCTCCATAAAATAAAAGCAAAACCAATAAAAATACTAGGATTAATGCAGTGAACAGATTTGCACCCTTTCTTAAAATCACAGCTGACCCAGAGTCAGAGTTGCAGTTATTTGGTCCTTTGAAATTTTACGTAGAAAGCAGGAAGCACAGAGTCTGGCATAGTTCCCCTGAATACAACTCCATTATTAGCCCTAACATCAAAGCCAAAAGTGTCATGTCCAGGAAAACCCCGAGATTTGCTCAATTGGGTAGAGCATCGTGTTAATGAGACCAAAGTCATGGGCTTAATACCTGCATGGTCTATGCACTTGAGAGTTGGACTCAATGATCCTTATGGGTCCCTTCCAACTCAGAATATTCTATAATTCTGTCAAAAGATCCATGAAACCAATGGTGGTTTTCCTTTTTAGTCATGTAAAACACTAACTGAAAACATACCCTTGCCAAGAACATTTACAGGTACTTACCTGGTGACTCAGATTTACATGAGGAGCTTCTCTGCACATGCCTGGAAGTTTGACAGCTTCTCACCATAACGAAAGTTGTGTTCATTCCTAAATTTTCTTGCTATATGAAAACACTGCCTGCTTCTGTTCCAGTTATAACCATTGTAGAACCACACTGAAACCACAGCTGGACTTCTGCACCTCCCAGCACACCCATGGTAAAACCAATAATTACAATAAGACCAGCTACAGAGTCGCACACACAAATAAAGCAGCAAAAAATAAATTTAATTTGACAAATAGAGACTACTTTTTGCTTTGGAGCTACTTAAACAATCATATCTTAAAAAAAGAACAAAAATCTAGGAAACTCAACAGGAATCTCACCTTCAGTTTCTATGATGCCTCACCTTTCCAAAGTGTGTACTCTTTGGGAATTAAGGCCTGTCTGTAGAATTCACTGTACTTGAGCTATGAAATGCACCAGCTACAGCCCTAGAGGATCACTCTGGCCATGCAGCAAATGTCATCGCTCATAATAACGAAACAAGCCCCTCGTGCTGTCTGCCACAGCAGAATTCTGAAATTAATGAGCCACTCTTGGGGTTTCTCAGCAGAGTGCTTTTCAAGCCATTCCCTGCCCTTAGCCTGGTTGGTAAGGCTGCCAAGTTATTAATATATCTATATCTTTATAAAGATATTTAACTTCAGGAAAGGATTGCTGCCTGCATTTTATTCAATGTAGTGCACAGCTGGCTAGTGGCCTATTTGCCCTGCAAGATCCTTGGTAAAATAAAGCTATTTGGGGAAATACCTGTTTAATTAAAAGTTTGTGCAATTTCTTCATTCTACCAAATTCTCTGTCTTAAAAGATAGGTTGCATTCTAAAATGCAAGGCCTGTGTCTATTAAGAGAAAAAGGCAAGTCAGAAGTTAATGGAAAGGAGATGAATCACATACATAAAACTTTCTGCAGTAAAAAATGCTTTTCATATATGACTGTCCCAGTCTTAAATATGCAGATTTGAGAGTCCTTCCATTCTATAAAAAGTAGCTTACCATTTTAAATTGTCATATGATTTCAGGAAAGAAACTTTACTTACATAACTAATGATAATATTTTCTTTTACTGTTCTTTCCTGTTATATCCTTTGTGCATATTCAAACTTTTTCAAATCTAGGCGGGGTAGCACTTCTTAAAATCAAGGTTTATCCCCCTTATATTTAAACTATTTCTAAAATTCTAACTTTGACTCTGCAAATTCTTCAAACACTTCACTTCTTCTAACTAAGTAAGGAAAACAAAAGGAGCTAATGAAGCATTTACAAATCCAGTGTGATTCACAGCACTAGAGGCAATGGGCACGAACTGAAACACTCTGAACATCAGGAAACACTTTTTCACTGAGTGACCCAGGCACTGGCATCAGTTGCCCAAGGAGGTTGTAGAGCCTCCATCCTCCAAGACGTTCAAAACCTGTCTGGACATGGACCCCAGCAATTAGCTCTAGGTGGCCCAGCTGGAGCAGGTAAGACAGATTCTGTGACACACTTCTTTACCCTGGATTTTTACAAATCCAGTTGTATCCATGAATTGACGCTCCTTTCTCTCCCCCTGCCCCCAACTGCAAATCAAAAAACCCAAAGTAACTAAAATTTAACTAATATTTAATTATAGCTCTGCAAGATGGAAGAGGAATCTGATTCTACAGACTTGATACAATGCATTTCAAGGCTTCTGAGGTTGAAATCACCTGCATTCTGCTAAATATTTGCCCAGATAGTTGCAGGCAGAGAACAAGTCTGGCAATGAAGAATGAGGCTCTCTCAGGAATTCTTTTGCTGTTGAATTCTACGTATAGACTGAAGGTGTTAAATTCTTCTCTCATTTCTGTTTTATGTCTGTGTTATAGCAACACTGCCAGTGAAAGAAAGGGTATCAAACTGCTCATTTCTGTAAAGTATCTATGTTTTAAGTCTTTTTTCCAATATCAATGACTGTTTTTGCCTCTTCCCAGTCAACATCATCCCCAAACACACAGGTACATCCACCCCCAAACAAAATACTTCTGAGCTGACTTTGTAAGAAAGAGACACAAAAGAAGCAGTAGAATGTAGTTTAATTCACATTCTGTTAATACTTTCAGGTTTTTTCTAACTTAAGATAGAAGTTTTTAACAGTTGTTTACCAGTTGAGGGTTCAGAGCAGTCACTGTAGAATTCAATGTATTTGCAGTATGCTGTAGGCTAATGTGCAAGTATTGAAAGAGGACTGGAGGAGGAGAGCACTCTATTTTTGCATGCTCAGAAGACAGTGAAGTCGCTTCCACATGAATTGTGGAAATGCCAACTGAAAGCCATCCCAAACTGACTGTTGTCACTCAGAAAATAGGCCCAGCCTTGCAACAAAGAACTACAAATGCCAAATTGCTTACTAGCAAAAAAAAGCAGTGCTAAGTCATTCAGAACCTGTACCTTCAGTATAGATGAGGCAGATGAGAAACCTAATGCAGGCCTACAAATCAGAAGTGGCATGGGGAAAACTAGAGAAGAACTGCTCACTCGTTCTTCCAGTTCCAGAAGAACTAGGAAACATTAACTCAAACAGGCAGATAGCCAAGCAAAAACCTCTACTTTTACACGCATGCAGCTAAAGCTGGGGAATGTACTGGCACATGAAGCTGTAGGTATTTCCTTAAACCCCCCAAATAACTAATTAATGCAAGAAACGCCCATCTAAAATTGCAAATTGCAGAGATAGAGATCACCCCAATTTAAATTTTGCAACAGAAATTAGTGGAGGAATTGCAAAAATTTTTCCATTAGCCAATATCCACTACTGGAAACTGAGTATCGGTCTCTGCTGTTCAGTCTAACGACTGAAATAGATTGTCACTGCAGCAAGCAGAACATGCAATCACAAATCTGTTCCTTTGATCTCAAACCCTTTCCACTTCCTGGAAAAGTATACATGCAAATGTTCCTCCAGATTCCCTCTAATAACATACTCCTTTTTCCACTACAGACCTATAAATCACATGCTTCCTATACAAATAGCCCACAAGTTTATCAAGGGTGAGGAAACTATGGAAAAAGGCTTCCCAATCTGACCAAAAAATACTGCTTCACTATTGCTGTGTGTACGAGGGTGAGAGTTAGGACACAACTGCTGCCTTTTCCATTCCTGTTTTCCTAAGCATCTGATGCTTTAAAGCTCTTAGAGGAATGCTACCATTAGGTCAGTGCCTGGCAAAGCTCCATGGAAAGAAGAGACAAGATATTCAGCAAAGGAGTGACAGGAGAGTTACGACATATACTGCCCAATTTTCCTCAAATTAGCATGGAAATGTTGGAGAAAAAAGTTTCCTCCATGTTCTAGTGCATTCTGCCATATGAGAAGGATTCATGGAGGAGAACTGCAGAGAGCATTCTTGATCAGCATCCATCTTCAAAACATCTCCGAGTCATCTCAGGACAGTTGTGCTGTCCTGTCCACTTGCGCAGTGCAAGGTAGCCAAGTGCTGAAGCTGCAACTCACTGAATCCAGCCACAAATGAAAGTGTCAATAGAGAACTTACTGCTGTATTTAGCCTTTCCTTCGCCCCAGACACACATCCAGCCTGGCCCTTACATCCCTGTACTGCTTATCAGCCATAAGGATTTCAGTACTTGGCACCCTTGTAAACGCCCGCTGAAAGAAAGAGACCTTTGGGATCCACTTAACCCCACATAAGTTACTTACTGCATTAAGCCCATCTCCAAAGGCAGACAGCTTGTCACTGGGTCACAGAATATTCTTCTCCAGCTCTGGGCATCTTTCCCAGGAGAGAAGAGCACAGCACACCATAGACACAATGGCCACAGCCATACAGCAGATGGGACAGGTCACAGTTCTCCAGCTGTAAGGCAAATATGGAGAGCACATCTTGCATTCCCACAGCTAAGCTCTCACCCACCTTAACTTCTAAACCATGCCCAAATATTAAACTGCTGCCCAGGCTTTAGCTGTCAGACTGCATTAACCCTTTTTGGCATGGATGATATGTTGCCAGAAATTTGGCTTATGTCCCAGGCCTTTTTAGTTGGCTAGTATTTTCATGGCTGATTACTCAGGAAAGTGTCTGATGCAGCAGTTGCAATACACAGCTTTCAGGTCAAGTGTTCCAGGCTACTTAACATGTAACCAAAGCACCTAAAAATCCTTTCAAGGATGGGTGAGCCTGAATAACCTTGTGTCTTCAAGGTCCTTGTAAGAATAGAACAATCTCACGTACACAGATTTATGACCCTTGCCAGACGCAAGACAGAAGTGACTACCAAAATGCAACATTTCTGCAGATCCCAAGAGCAGACAGTAGCACCTTTTGTATACAAATGATTTTTTATTTTGTTTTTTAAAGATACCTGGAGAATGGTGCCCTATAGGAATTCTCATTTACAGCACAAACATCAGACCAGAGCACAGGGATGAAGAACCCTGACTATTATCAGTACCTCAGGCTGTGTTTGCTGCTTTTCAATAATCTTCTTTGGAAGATCTACTCTCTACTTCTACATGGGCCTTGAGTGATACTAGAATTAGATCTTTACCTAAAATAGAGCTTCAGCACATGTGTATAAGTTTTCCCTTTCTAGCTTGTACACCATTAACCAGGAATCTCTTCACTGTTTTGCACAGGGTAGTGCAGTGCAGGCAACATAACCTATGCTCAAACCTGAACAATTTGTAATTTAACATGGTACAACTAATGTAGCTGTACTGTGCTGTTAGAAGCATAAGTTTAGATCTTTAGAGAAGCAAAGTGTTAATTTTACACGGCAACTAGTAACTAGAAAAAATAAATTGCTATTCTGTGATCTGCAGGAGCAAATAAAGAATATTATGCTTTTAATCTGCTTCTTTTTTTTTTTTAATTTTCAGTTAGCTGTGATCCTGTAAAAACATAAAAGGTTGTTTTTTCTTTTTTAAAGTTTAGATCTTAAAAGTAGCAGTAAGTAAGAACATTTACAGGGAAGTTTCATTTTGAAAACTCAAATCTATTAGGGTCAATTAAAAAAAATCAGTTTATGACTAGGTAAATACCTGGCTTATAAATCTGTGAATTTATTTATTGACACCCCATTTAAACTAACCAAAAACACTTCTAATACCTTTTGTGTTTTCCAGCTGAAGTTATGAACCAATGGAAAGCAGTGTTTGGAGGCACATACTGAGCAGCAAGAGAAGTCAATGCAACTGAATGAGAATATGCATTTTTACTGCCAATACATCAATTCCTAGTTACAGCAGAATCAATAAAGATAGCTGAGTGAGCATGTCCATAAAGAAATAGTTAAAATCACTGATGATAGTTATCTGCAGAAGTTTCTAAATTCTTTCATACCCTTCCAGGTCAGGCGTTTTTAGATTTTACTGCCACATCCAAAGCAATACCTTATGTGTCTCACAAGAAAAATTATAAAATAATTCTTACCCAAGAGATGATCTTATGTACACTAAAAGGCAAAGGTTTGTAATTTAGTGCCAATTTTTATTTTAATCCCTTTAAACATCTATTAAAAGATCAGTCCTATTTAGTAAATTTGATGTATGAAACAGTTAACAAATTTCAGATCAACAGTATTGACACAGACCTGCTGCAGCCAAAAGAGGCAGTGAGGAAAGTGCAGAGGAATTTTTTTTAGTCTGAGAATACTTCAAACTCCTCCAGTCTCAGCGCACAATGGAAAAAAATTAGAACCAGAATTAAGGGAGGGCTATTAAAGTAGGAACTTTCGTAAGCTATGCACAAACCCCCCCCACCTAAACAAAAAAACAACACAAAGAACCCCAAACATGAGACATTCCCAGCTTAGAAGTTCACCTCTTTCTATAGCTCAGCCAAGGTGACACAAATGGTTTCTTCCACCCTTAGGCTGATGACAACAGTGCTGGTAACACATTCCTTCCGAGCCTCTGACACCCCAACTGCTAGTCAGATTTCTTAGCAAGCAGTGACTCTGTGCACCCCAACAATGACCAAATTCATATTAAGATTAAATCCCAGCAAAAGGGGAGACTACCTCAGCAAACCACAGAAAACAAATACTTCATAACTTCCTGTTGCTTGGCCCAAGACAGTATTTTCTATATTATTTATCTTAGTCACCAAAGTTGAGCAGTAGGATTAGGCTATATATGAAATCAAGGCAGTCCAGGAATTTTCTAAAACCTCATTATCATGCTTCTTTTGGAAGCTTGAGCAGAAGCTCAGAGTGTTTTGCTTCCAGGGCCAGATGCCAATTCTGCTCATAGTCCTTTTTGCTGGTGCTATAGAAAAGGCTGTCATCTTCACAGACATTAATTTCTGCCTTTTTAATGAATTTGAGGTGCCTGTTTCCCAACCAAACTTCAAAATAGTTAAGAAGAGCAAGTTCAACAGAGCCTACTTCTGCAGAATTGAGATATTTGTGAAAAATGGTTATGGCTTATTGGAGTATACAAAATACAGTTGAGTTTTAGCCCTATTACATTAATTGTGAGTAGGAAAGTTTTTTATTTAAAATAATACTCACCTTCCACTTCTCTTTTCCTAACACCTACTTTATAGCCTGAAACTTTCCAGCAGAGAGCTGAGTATGAACATGGAAGCAGAAAAAGAAGTATTTCCCTTCCATATCTGAAACAATCTGAAGCCCTGCTAGCTGTCCTTGCTGACAGATTTGCAATTTACCCCAAGTGACTCTTATTTGCAGGCTCTGTCTCTGATTTTTGAAGAGCAAATCACAGCTGTCAAATCACACCAGTTACAGGACCTGATCTTGTTTTTAAAACTCATCATGCATTTCAATTTCATTATTATATCCTTGAGTCCCAGAGATTTTTTCTTTTTTTCCCCTTTACAGAAGTTTCGTATATTCTTACAGCCCTTCTGGGATTAATACTGAATGCTTATGTAGTAGTCTTATGGAATTTTGTGGTTTTTTATGTTTAATACATAACTGTTAAAAGGAAAGCAATACATGGACTAGTATAGAAGAGGAGGAATAGTGTCTTTAGGAGACTGGGACAAAACTGAGTGCAGTATAAAAGTTTTGGACACCAAGGGCCCAACCTTGGCCCAGAGTAGGAAATCTTATGCTGGGAGATAGCTCAAGCTTCCACAGATGATCTGCTCTTTCTATAAAAGATGTAACTTCAGGAAAGACCAAATATGCATACTCCTTTTGTCATTTTAAATACATTTTACTAGTTGATAATCAACAATACTTCAGTATTCTCTGGTCTCACCACCGTGTAAAAATCACAACTAGAGAACCCCAAGTAGCCCTTAGGAAAAACCAGAAGATAAGACCAAGAGACAGAGCACCTCCAGGAACACTGCCCCAGAATAACAGAATTCCTCTTTTTCTTCTCTTACTGGTAGGTAAGGATACAAGAGTTTCATTATAGTGAATCATCCTTGTCACTGTCAAGTTTCTTCAACTAAAGTCCGAAGGTAAGTGGCAATTTCCTTTGAAAGCTAGTATTGTCAGACAATAGCCATCAGGGAGTCAATGGTCCTTACACCACAGGTCTTTTCACATCTGTAGCTTCTAGCAAATCATATTTGTTTGTATTTGTAACATAAAAAGCTTTGAATTTTCCCATATCCACCATTACTCATAAAGGGACTGCACTTTTATAGTTGCCACAATTGTTCAGTTGTCACTTTTTCAATTATAAAACTAGAGACTATATAATACTCTCAGGAGAAAGTACTCATACAATTTCCAGTCATTTTCTCATAGCATTTAAAAACACAGCAAAACCATGGCAAAACACCTTGCAGTCAACCCCTGCCAAAGAAATCACCATATTAAGATACCTTTATATGGAAAAAAGGTTTCCAGCAGCCTTACAACCTGTATGTCAAATTGGCAGAAACTATACCGAACAACTTTTCACTAGCAATAGAAATTAAGTTGAAGTACATGTAAATGAAGACAAGCCAGTTCAGACAAGTGTAAGAGTACTACTTCAGAAACATTTTCAAAAGCCTAGACACTCTTCCCTGCCATGCAGATTTTTTGAGGAAACACTCTCAGCACTGCAAAAGTGTTTATTATAAATTACTATTTCAAGATGTTTTCGAGGTAACTCCTGTTCTGCCGTTAAACTTTTGATATTGTGTGGTCTATAATCTATGAAACAGGAAGATGGGAAGGAGCACTAATTCCCACAAACCAAATTTCTCTGTTTGCAGTAGCAAATAGG
Organism: Chamaea fasciata; assembly: GCF_029207755.1. NCBI lineage: Eukaryota > Metazoa > Chordata > Aves > Passeriformes > Sylviidae > Chamaea > Chamaea fasciata. The sequence goes on along the minus strand of NW_027094088.1, from coordinate 79,039,827 downwards.
CAGTTTAATAAAATTTTCAGAATCAGAAACGCATAATCCAACTACTTTCAGAAAATGCTTTTGCGAATATACTCTGGGGAATGAATAATCATACTCTGAACTGTTCTAGCTGTGAAGACAAAATGACATTAAGAACTGCCCCTCACCATGTTTCAATGTTGTACTTTTCTTGTGGAGTGCACAAAACAATAGACAGCAATTTTGCTTGTATTTTCTGCTGCAGAAAATGATCTAACTACTAGACAGAGCCAACATACCATCATGGTTTCAGCTTAGATATTTTTCTTCTTAGTACCTGGTACAGTGCTGTGGTTTGGATTCAGTATGAGAATAGAGTTGATAACAGTCTGATGTTGGGGTAGCACTACTTAGCAACAACTAGAAGTGTCTGCAAGTGAGGAGGGTGTCAGGAAGCCCTGAGGGAGCAGGACCAAGACAGCTGACTTGAACTGGCCAAAAGGATATTCTAAACTAGCACGTCATGGCCAGTACATAAACTGGGGGAAGCTGGCCAGGGGGCATGGATCATCGCTCAGGCTGGGCATGTTAGCAGGTGATCAGCAATTGTATTGTGTATCATCACTTGCTTATCTTGGGGTTTGTCTTTGTTGTCTTCCTTTATGATACAATTATTGTTTAATTTTAATTCTGTTCTCATTTCAACCCATTGCTTCTACCTTTCCTCATAATTCTCCTCTCCATCCTACCAGGGTAGGAAGGATGTGGTACTTAGTTACTGGCTGGACTTAAACCTCGATACACACAAAAAAGTTTAAGTCTCAAATGTTTTTCACAGGACCTCAGTATCAGCAATACTCCTCACTCTGAAAGAAACAAAGGTAAGTAAGCCTAGGGAAAATTATTCCCTATTTTGTCAAGGTAAGATGAAACACAGATTTACCAACAGCTGTGTATTCTTCTTCAATGACCTTAAGATAATTTAAAAATACCTTTACTTTTCGATCAACTTACCAATTTCAAAGTATGGCCTAAGCATTTGTTTTATTACAGTCCATTAATCTCTTTCCACCAAAAAAAAAAAAAAAAAAAAAAAAAAAAAAAAAACCCGCCAAAACAAAACAAACCCAAAGAAACAAAAACCCCACAAACAAACACACAAACAAAAAACACCAAAAACCAACCCAAAAAAATTTCGGTTTGGGACAGATACTAATCATTCTTCACCTGTCATTATAAAACTAGTACCATTGTTCCTGGACAGTGCTCCTTCAGTTAGGGAGAACTCCAGTTTCAGGGAAGACAGTGTTTATTGGTCTGCTGAGAAGCCTGAAGCGTAGCACAGGAGTAAGAGCACACAATCAGCACTTCTCATTTTCATCCCCAACACAGCTCAATTAAACAGCAAGGCTGTCCTAGCACCGGGGCCTTCACTGAACTTCACTTACCACTGTTTTCAGTACCAAAAGTAACATCAGCTTCAAAAAGGAGAAAAACAAAGGCTTTTACTTCTGCTCCCTCCCAATACTTATTAACATACCCACTATTTCATGTATTTTACAGCCCACACATCATTCATGTTTCAAATATTTTTAAATGGAGATAGGCCATAATTGCAAAGTAGTATTCAAATACAAATGAAAATCTCAGGAAATTCCCAAGAAAACTGCTGGAAGGGCTCTCTATACTTCTCCTGTTCCTTATACTGGTCATCCTCAGACAGAATACTGAACGAGGCAGACTTTGTCCCACTCAATACAGCCATTCTTCTGAGCATCAAACACCACTTTGTCCTCCGGAGCCTGCAGGAAGTTCGAGACAATGCCAGAGAAGTACTGTCTTCATGGCCCTGATAGCTCAACTGGACTATCAACTAAAAAGCCACATGATGTTTGAAAGGAAACAGAATTCATCATTCTAATTGTACTTTTCCAGTTTATATCCTCTGAGGGAAATACAAGGCAGACAAGCAAAAATGCTTGTAAAACTGGTCGTAACACCAAAAAATAGAGAATGCAAATAATCAAGACGTATTTACATAGCATATAAAGCCTCCATGTGTACTCCACTCATCTGAAATTACCATTTTTCTGTTTAATTCATTCATCCTCCAGATGATAGCTCAAAGGTTGTCCTCCTGGGCAAAGAGAGTGTGAAGAAAAGCTACCAAAGTTAGGGCCTAACACTCTTCAATATAAAAAATAACTTTCCTTGGGCAAAGTCAAACTCTGACTGCTGTGTCCATTTTGGAATATCCTATAGAATAATTTTCTTTACCAACTGATTTCATTTCAATGTTGGCTTTTAACTGGCACATACCCTAAACTTTGTATGGCAAATTTATAGTTAGGAGCTTTCCTGCAGGAAAGATGGTAGGAACATCAGCACACACTCCTCCGCAGGATGGCAGCCAGACAGCATAGCTTCCACTGAAATTCCTGTTCACTGGGATCTGATACTTCAAGCAAGTATCACACTAGCACTGGCACTCACATAGCAGCACAGGTACTGTGGCAAGATAACCACTGCTAGCTTAGTTTCACTCGCAACTCTTGATTATAGATCACAGCCTTCACCAGTAAGACAAGTTCTTCAGCAAGACAAAACCTCCCACCTTAATAAGGACCTTGTTACTTCAATGGTAGCAAAGCATTTATGCAGAGCTACTCGCGAATGCTCCATGTGGTTGCAAGGTACTTCTCTTGCTTATAAACTCAACATTCATTTAATTACTAAGTTTCTGCTGCTTTTGCCCAGTTACTAAGACCGACAAATGGCAACATTCCAGAACAGTTTGTTTAACCACCAATTTCTTGGACCACAGCCCAACAGCCATGTGACACTTCTAGCTCACCACTAATGATGGTTAGTGCAAGACTTCACTGGACTAAAGCACAAAAGCAGCAAAGTGCTTTCATGCTGTTTACTGCAGTTTTAAAGCTTTAAATGTAACTATCTGTTTTGTAAACCTGAAGTTTCATGAGGTACTTTTGCTGAGAAATCCCATGCCACATGTTCCAAATGTGTCATAGAATAACTCTTCACAACTACGTCCCATCTCACTTGTATTAAACATCACTCCAGAAAATGTACCAAAACTAAATCCACAGCTGGTTTGAAAACCTATTAACCACCTCCCACAAGGCAAAAAAGCCAGTTTCTATCCTAAAATTGGTTATAAAAACAACCTAATTTTCACTGGTCTTATAAACTAAATCCTCTGGAAGATGTCATGGTTAAAACAGTTCACTTTTGTGAACACCTGACTCCCTACTACTAATGCACATTTTTTATTAGCTACCAATTTTCAGTACCTCTGAAGTACAGGATCAGTCCTTGAGAAAGTTCTGCAGATCAATATTCAGTATGCCTTACCATCGGCCACATCTACCTTTTTTATGTGCTGAGGCCAATCTTTTTCACGATTAAGCATTCTGAGACAGACCTCCACCAGTGATACGCAGTAACTTTATTCCCTGGCACCCTTTATTGCTGCCAATCCTACTCCCGAGACCACTCCCAATGTGTTTTAGAACATACAGAACAAGACTGTCATGAAATACTTTGGGTACCTGAAGTGCCCCCCACAACCCTGAACCTTTAGTCTTCTATTTCATCCCCAACATCACAAGACAAACTCACTTTTACCAAGTTTACTGCACATAAAAAACATGGCATTTTCTATTTAAAGGTATTAACATTCTGTATCAACATCAGTCTAAAGGATACAAATGGTACCTTTATTCTCCAAACCACATGCCACTCCACTGACCGGTAATGAAGTAATTGTAATTCCTTTTAATATCTTAACAAAGATTCCTGCTCTATTAAAGATCTCTCTGCTCTTTGACATCTTGACATCCAGAAGAGACTGACCTAGCTAGGACTGACATTTTCTGGACTTACCAGCCAAACAGTTCCCCCTGATGCTGTTAACAGCACTCAGACTCTTTGCAGACCTGCAGCAGGCAGAAGATTGAGACTGATCTTACCTTCCCACTTGAGCAGTCAGTAGTTTTTGTCCTGGAGTCACTCAAGCACAACATGAAGCATCACATGTGCAGTACATGCTGCACCACTCAGCACAAGGCCACATTGAGTCCATAACTCTTGAGAAGTACAGTCAAGAATACTGTGGTGTTATCCACAGCTGATGTGCACCAGCCATGGCTTTAACATCCTTATCTTTATTCCAAAGAATGTACAAAACATAGCACATGAAAATATGCACCACTCTCAGTAATATTTGTTAACAGAAACAAGTATTGCTGAAAGCAATTAAGAGAAAGCTATTTTCTAGTTTATAACTGCAGGTCTTGATATTCAATAGACTGGTTTACCATTCCTTGGTCAAAAGGAGGAGCCTTTAGCCAGAGCAGGTGTCCACTGCTTAATAAGCAAACCATAGGAGATGTTCAGTGACCCAAAGCACACCTGGAGTTCAGTCAGATCCTTAGCATCCACTTTGCCTGACAGATACTTATTTTTTTTGACATTTTCAATGCTTTATACCCTGCTCCTGTTTTGCATTGTTTATACGTCATACTAGCTAATTTGACAGAAAACTGGACTTTACATGGAATTGTCACTGACGAATAGGTACACCCCATGAGCTACAGGGTTGCTTAATGTACTGTGGAAAATTTCAAAATGATTCAGTAATAATAGGTCTATGAATTTTAAATTATGCTATTCTCATGTTTCTGCCTTTATAAAGAATTCCTGACAATAAGGCTTGGAAGTCATGCTTCAAGGCCAATTGCATGTTACGTACACCATGAGTTGTCTTTAGATTTACTTGGTGACCAATTTATGACCCTTCATTCCTCTGTGGAAAGAACAGTTTGCTGAAAACAGAAAATGTGCTGCTACTGTGATTACAGCACCACTACTTTTCGAGCCACTGTTCAAAGCCCAAGTTCATATGTATGTAGCTCTCTTTTCCCACTACCAACCTCTTTTCCCCAGAGAGCAAGCAAGTACTGTAGCCAGTGTATTCCTCAAAGGGCAGTGCCACTGTTGTGGTACTAGTCTTCTGCTGAAGTGGCAGTTCATAAAACCCCAACTCCTCACTCCCTCACTAGATACAGTTATGCAAGCTGTAGACATTGTCTTTTTCTTTGCTTTCACCCTGTCTTTACAGGGCCTGCTTGTGAGCTCCACTTTAGAGTTATCACAGATCTCCAGTATCTGCAAGACTGTGTACCCATACAGTATTTTAAAAGGGTAAATAATCAAGGGGTTTTCCATGTACTGAAACTCAGTAGTCCTTTCCCTAAGATTACTGCTACACTTCCTAGAGAAGACAGTTCAGTATTGTGGAAAGACAGTGTTTTAAATATGCAGAGACAGTAATTTTGGTCTACACGCAGTTTCTGAAGACAGTATCTACTGAACAGAATTGCAGCTGTTTCAGCAGGCTTTTAAAAGCATGGCATCCCACTCCAAGCCACAGTATCTCTTCAGGTGTTACACTTCCTTCTGGTAGCATCATCCACATTTGTCAGGCAGTTCTGACCAAGTGCTCTAATCCATCACTGAAAAAGAAGAACAAGGGGTAAGTTAAATGGTTCATTCAAGGCAGAAATTTTCATTTGCAAGTAAGCACACAACAGTTTGTATTAACATGCTGCTAATTATGGAAAAAAAAAAAGGCAAACCAAAACGAAAACTAAACCCTCAAAGACAGTTCAATACTTTTCAGAAAGTTTATTTAAAGTATTTTAGTCTCATCTCAGATGCCGGATCCATAAGGTTTTTCAACAAGGAATTCAGGTTCGGGATAGGATCATCACAGATGAGACAAAAGCAGTACATGAACACAAATAATAAGTAAGAAATATTCTATAAGGTTCCTGATTGCTTAGTATTTGTATTACAACCGCTAACATTTTTTTTTTTTTAATTTCAGAAATAATGTACACTTATTTAAAACTTTTCACCTAGGTTTGAAAGGTAACCAAGGTTAGGCACAGCTATCAGTTCACACTGTGCCTTGGGGAACGAGTGTTTTTAAATGCCAAGTATGACCTACCATATCAATTGATCAATTATGTTCATAACTATCATAATGCAAAGAAATCTGAACTGTAAGCACAGTTACTTTAGACTTAGAACCAGAAAATGTTTAGAAGCTTTTCAGTTACATACCTGAATAAGCCAAAAGCACTTGTTCCTACTTGTTTTCTATAAAACACGTTTTCCTGTAAAAAAGACATTGAAGACTTTCATAAACTTGGCTCTTAATTAGTTCAGAGAAGCTTTCTTTCATCAGTCAAAATACAACTATACTATTTAGCCTCTCGTACAGCCCAAACTGCATTATTCAACATGTGCTGCATTAGTATCAGCACACTGCAAGTTCTGTGAAACTTTAATCAGAAATGTAGTCATGTCACCGTAAGATTTGTTCTTCTTTTGCCCAGTTATTGCTCAACCTGGATATGAACTCTGATAGGAGGGGGGAATTATAATTGATTATCAGGATATCTGATACTGGCAATATGCCTATCAGGATCAAAAGTAATATTTATTGGAATTCATATCTTTTATTCAGAAGCAGCATTCAAGCACCTCTGAAAAGACATAAAATGCACTGGTTAGTTATCACTAACAAGGTTTGCTACTTTCAGCTTTTCTCTAGGTCAGCCATGGAAGTCAGTCCCCTTTCTACTTGCAATACTGCCTGTCTAAACAACACAGCATTTTATAGGCAGCACTGCTGCACAAGAAATTTCAATCATACATTCGAACGTCACATACTGGAACAAAACCTGTTGTTCAAAAGAAACTCCTGGTAGCTAACCAAGTATTCAGAGGTATCTTTCTTGAACAAAAAGTAGAAGGAAGTTATAGATGTGTACCAACACAGGAAAATGAGAAGTTCTCACACTCTACATTTTAACTAAAACTAGCATGTGGATATACCCAAGCACTAGTACAGTAAAGTGAATTTCACTAAAAAACATTAAGGTCAGATATTTAAGTGGAAATGAAGTTCTTGGAGAAACCACTGCTAATATTCTTAAAGCAGAGTAAGCATTTGTAAGGATTCTTTTTGCCTGCTAAATACATTATACCAGCCCTTGATTCCTGGGCAGCTGCTTTTGTGAGAATTAAAAGCCATCAAAGAATTGGTTTTTCTTGTAGGGAAGTTTTCATGGCAGACCAAAAGAGACTTCTCTCTCTAAAAGAACTGATGAAAGACTATTTTAGAGGCAATAACTGACCTAAAGTCTAAGTTTTGTCTCTACATATTGTCAGAGAGAGAGAAAGGAGTTTATGGGGAAGAAGGGAGGTATTTTGAAGGTTCTATTCTGTTTCTTATTGATTTTTTTCTTCTCTTGTAGTTTTGTTAATAAACCTTTCAAGTTTTGAGCCTGCTTTGCTTTTCTGCTAATCCTATCCCACCGCAGAAAAGGAGCAAATAATTCCAATGGGCACTCAAACCACGTGGATTTAAAAAATGCACCAACATTCTTACTCACAGCAACCACACTAAACCAACACCAACTGGCATGATTTATGATTGAAAGATTAAGTGGTTTCATCTCAGTCACCAAAGCCTTATGAAGCTTCTTATCAATGTATCAGGTTTGGCAGTTTCAGCATGATTCACCACTACTCACAAATATCAATGACAGGAACTGTAAAACCACTCATACAGTCACAAATAACACAAAACAAGCTTTATACCTTTCACTAGCAATGTACTAAAAAGGGAATATATTAAAATCAACAAAAACTGTCTTCTGTTTAATCAATAAATATTACCTCTGTTTCATTCCCTGTTGTCAGGAAATCTTTCTTCAGGACATGTCATATTCCCATTACTACAAACTGTTCATGCCACTCTAGAAATTTGAGTAAAATCCCAAATTACAACAAGTTTATGTATAATATAAATATAACACAAGCCAGTAAGAATAACCCGATTTTACTTTTGCAACAACTGGTTGTAAGCATTTGAATCAAATTAAAATGGAATATAGATCCTGGAGTTCCTTTTTTCTTTCAAAGAAGTGAGGATAACAACTATACATTAAAAAAGTGAATACTTATTTTAATTAAAATATGGGAACATTTGCTTATTTATATTAATAAGCATCCAGACGTCCTGTTTTCTTTGACTAAACACTGTTTTATACTTATTTGCCAATAAAGTGCAAATTCACAATTAAAATCTATACTAATGTAAACTTTAGATTTAATATGAGCACTTCAGAGAGGCATTTTACCAGCTCCTCAGCACAAAAAATCTACTCCCAATCCCCCCAGCCCACACAGTTCTAGACCATGATATGCCCAAAATTACTGATACCTCAATCTTAAAGTTAATAACATAACTATTAATTTAATCCTATGCATCTTTTGGTAATCCATTTACTGTTAATTTATACCCCCCCATCATTAAGAACATACATGGCTTTCAGGAAAATCCACTTGTGTGTACCAAGTATTCTTCTATTTGTGACGGTCCTTTCATGAAGTGCTAAAATTAAAAATAAGCAAAAATTATCTTTTAGACTAGAAAACATTTCTTGCTAGGTTCTAGCATCATCTCTCATGTTACTATGTCAGAAACATAATCACCAAGCACTAAAAACTGAGATTTTCATATGACAATTAAATACTCTTCTAGAATAGCCTACAATACCTGAGACAAGGTGAAATTTTGTAAGCAAAAGAAGTCTCCAACTAAGAACTGACCTACAGGCTGACTTTAACTCAAGGAGCACAAACCCCAAAAATTATTAAATAATGACTTATCACTTTGATGGCAGTTATGAAAATACAGTGCAGTTCTTCCTTTTTGTCCCACATAGTAACCATACAAAGCTGACAACTCTCTGGCACTTCCCATACTTTGACAGATAAAAATACAGAAACCAAGTTATGGAACACAAGTTATTTATTGGCTTTGTCAAAAACAGAAATGCAGTGTTACTTCTAGAGCAACATTAAAAATTCCAGCGCTGTTACCTTAATGTACAGTGTACTCGACACCACTGAAAATCTCCTCTCCATGACACCTAAAAACAAACATGGACAGTCTTACAACTTGCAATCAGCAGATTCATATTACCGGGCCAGTAAATCACACACATTATAAGGCCATAACCATCAACACAATCTCTAGATGCAGCACATTAAGTACTAAATCATAAGCTTGCAAGAGAAAAGCAGCAAAAAATGCAGTTTTAAGCTACAAAGGAGTTACAAGTCACACCCACTTGAAACCTCATCTAAAAAGCACTGCAGAAATAACTGCAGGTACCAAAGATTTTTCTAACGAAAAAGCATCATCTCAAGGTTTTAATTACTTTCAAGAACTCATTTTGCTTGGTCTATAGAATTATTTTAACCATATAGCAATTATCAAAATTCACCAACTGAAGCAGTTCAAGAAATGCATGACAAAGGCTGTTTAGTCATATACATTATTACTTGAACATGCTTACTTGAAGTATCTCACTCTGTACTACATAGATCAAATAAATCCATGGAGCCATGGAAGACAACTCATCACACATTTTGCTTCAGACCACAAAAACAGTTAAAGCTATAAAAGGGCTGAAGTTAAGCTTCCACTTCTTGCATGTGATAAACTTTACACTTTTTGAGTATAATACACCAAATCGAGCCGTACTAATGGTTTAAGTTCCAAAAATTTTACTGTGCAGTAATCTAATGTTGGACAAGCCAAACACACAACGAATGCACCTAACAACTTCCTCAGTAAATCCCGTCATATCCTAATATTTGCTCGCAGGTAAGAGTCTGGAATCCTAGACATATTTTTAACGGTATTTCCCATTCCTTTACAAATACTATGGGTTTAATGACATCAGCATTTAATGGAGGGGACAAAAAGGCATCTTAAGCACACAGCAGGCTTTTAGGGGAGGAGGTGGGGGGTTTTTGGGGTGGTGGTGGCGGCTTACTTTTGTAACAAATCACTCTTTATTCTGCTATGTCATTGTCTTAAAAATATAAATAAAATATCATCAGTTAGAACGCAATCTTATGATTTATGTCAAGTTATCACCTAAATGTTGTGGGCCTTTTTAACTTGGGATGCTGTGCGTTTCCCAGGTCTTTCTGTAAGTCTTCTGCTGGGGGGCAATGCCATGACGCCGGTGGCTGGGCGCTCCAGAAGATGTACAGGTAACACAAGCATGTGCACCAACCCTCTGCCACATGAACAAGGTGGCTGCACCTGATTTAATACTTTACGCACGAACCCCGAGGACTGGAGGCTGTTGCACCGTGCAGGGGCAGGACCCCCGCACCAGCCCCGACCGTAACGGGTGCGGATCAAAATGGCGCGGGGCCCGCGGCGCCACGCGGGCCACCGCCGCCTACCGATCCCAGCCTGCCCCGCGTCTCAGGATGCGGCTTCCGGCAGGGAGCCCGGCGCGGGGCATGCTGGAATATGTAGTGCCCCTGAAGTCCCCTCGCACCACCGCGGCTGCCAGCAGGGCACCGTGCGCGGACGGCTGCGGCCGCACAACTGGATTACGGCTGCCTTTCGCCTGGCTCTACCTGCGGCTCCAAGGGTGAGAGCTTTACTCGCCAGCTCCAGCCTCGAGCATTACGCGACCGGTACTGCGGGCAATCCTCCCGAACGCTCAAACACAGGGAAGAAGTCATGCACCCCCCACCCCTCGCCGGGGCAGCGGCGCACACCGCATCCCGCGCCGCCTTACCGCGTGCCGCCAAGGCAGGCGCTCCGCAGGGAAAGAGGAGGCGTGGCGGGCGCTCGCCAGCTTTATATCTACGCTGCGGGGTGGGAACGAGGCTGGGCCCCGCCCCCTGCTCGCCGGCCGAGGGGCGGAGACGCGGCGCGCAGCTGGCGCGGGAGCGCGCTTTGCTCGCGGGGCCGCGCGGAGGGGCGGGTCGGGCGCCGGGGGCCGCCCCGCGCTGCCGCCTCCCGGGCATGGCGTGGGGCTCCGCGGGACGGGACGGGACGGGACGGGACGGGACGGGACGGGACGGGACGGGACGGGCGGGGAGTGCTGCCCGCTTGTGGGGCGCGGTGCTACTCGCGGGTTCTGCATGACGGGTTTCCTGTGTAGAAGGCGAAGAGGTTTTCTGTGAGTTTTTAAAGGGAGGGCAGGAACTGACCTGATGCAACTCCACCTCTCAAACTTAAAGAATGTATTTTCCCAAGAATCATAGCGTCATTAGGGTTGGAAAAGACCTGAGATCATCGAATCCTTTACTAATTCCTTTACTATATGCTAAATAATTCCGTATTTCCACCTGTCTCTGTGAAGGGCTTTTACTGCATGTTAGTCTCTCAAAGACTGGAATTTGTTTTTGGGGAGAAAACACTAACAAGCCTGAACTACATTGCAATAAGTATAAATGAGTACAATTTTAGTTTGCATTTGTTAATAAGAAGTCTATAAACACTGAGGTGGGTAAGGGGTGTCCAGGGGTGCTGCTCTGTAGGCTGGGCTTTGCGAGTGAAACGGGTGAGCACCCAGTGCGGGGAGCCTCACACTGTGAAGTGCTGCTGCACCCTGGCTTTTGGAACTTGGCAGAGGAAACTGCTCATCTCTCTACTAGATTGGAGGGTGCAGGTTTACTAGCAGAGCTTGAATGCACTGCTAGGCAAACCTTTTATCCCCAAAGAAATGTGTCTTATATTTCTCAGCATCACCCAAGGCTGCTAGCCCTGGGCAAGCTTGTGGGTCAAGTGCAGCACAGCTTTACTGTAGGTAGGCAACAATTAGGAGTCTGAAAAAAAGTTAACCAAACCAAAGTAAGAATGTACACCACAAACATAGATTATTTTTCAAAGTAAGTTTCCTTCTTTTGCCTTTCTTCCCCCTCCTTCAGGCTTCCACATCTTTAACCTGTATCCCAGCTGTCCAGATGAGGGTGCAAGCTGTAGAGCAAGAGCTGATCCTCTGTTGCTACTCTACAGTGAGATCCTAAGGGTGGTCTGAACCATAAGCCTAGTTGCCATAAAGTGTTAGTTTATAGATGAGTTGCTTCTGAATTTAGCTCACCACATGACGTCACATTCACGCACAGTGTCAGCACTGGCAGAAGGGAGTGCTGGTTATGAGATAATGGGGATTGACTTTCTTGTGTTGGCCCACACAAATGTACGTCAGCCTGGAAGTCTGGTGGTGTGACTACCTCCATTGCTTTTCAGGTCTAGGCAACTCTCTTAAAGTTCTCTTTTCTTGTCTTACATTATTTCTTTCTTGTTCTTTCTCTTCATTTCTATCTCCCCTCCACCTCCTTTCAGTTTCTATTTTAGGTCTGGCTTCCTGGATTTTCTCCAATAACATTGTAGCTTTGATGACTCATATCTCTTGGTTTGGTTTGAGGTTTTTACCAGTGCATCCTTTGGGATGCTGAGTTCCCTTCCCGCTCACCTTCCCAGCAGGAAATCTATTGTATGTAGCTTTAATTTCTTCCTTTTCAGAACAGATAGTACTCATTGTAAGCTCATGAGCTGACTTTGCCATATTTCACATTACGCATCATAAAATACTTGAGTTGGGAAACAATTTAGCTTGTGAATGTGACCCTGTTTTTAGTGTTTTGCAGATACCAGAATTTTTTATTTAAACTTCTCAAGTCTCTCTCTTTGATTTTTAGTCACTTCAGTGTCACAGAAAGAAAAGTGCTTTTTTTCTTTTTAATAATAAATGAGATCATAAAAACGTTAAAACAGCTGTACAGGGTCAGATCAAAGGTCTAGCAACCCCCACCACCCACTAGTATCCTGCTTCCAAATGTAGCCCAAAGTAAATGTCTAAGGAGGGGAATGGGGTTAGAACAAGCACATCCTTCCCCAAGTATTTGCCCAGTCTCTGGGAATATAAAGTTCGAAAACCTCATAAAGGGTTATTATTTTTGTGTGCATGAGGATGTAACAATCCTCCATTGATTTCTAAGCCATAAATTTCTCCAGTCTTCCCCAGAGCATTTATAAAATTTTAGCATCCCCAATAACAATGGCAAGGAATACCAGAGCTTAATTAGTGTTACAGGAAAATGCATGTCCTTTAATTCACTTTGTATGTGCTTTCTGTTCGCTCTTTGCACAGTTTTAGAAGAAGCAGTGAGTAATCCTTCCCTCCAGAGTTATCCCCTCACTGAACCCCTACACTCCAATCTCTTCTTCAGGCTGAGAAAACCTCCTTTGTTTAATCATTCCTCATAGAGGATTTGACCACACTCTTGATCTTCTTTCAACTTCTTTTGCTTTCTTTTTGAGATGGGGCTCCCAGAGTATACAGTCTGTTCAGGAAGCAGGTATGACGGGCTTATGCAGAGGTGCCATGATGTTCTCTGCTTTCTTTTTTTGTTCCTTACCACTTCCTAAACTCTGGTGTCCTTTTTTGGCTGGCTCTGTGCATGGAGCTGACATTGCCACAGAGCTCTCTGTCATAACTGCAGGTTCTCACATTGGAGCAGTAAAGGCCATACATAGCCCATCGTTTTGCAGTTGCTGTTATGTTTGCTTTCCTTGGTGCTTTATGTTGATCTATGTTGAATTTCACGTGTTGCTGTTGTACTTAGCCTTTTTAAGTTCCTGCAGCTACTTTTGCATCAGCAATAAATAAATGATTGCTAGTTTCTTTTTACCCCTCTTCATACCACCTATTTCAGATCAATTCAGTAACTTCACCAGTGCAGGTCATGCAGATTTCTGTGGTAGTTTTCTTCTGTTGTGAAAATTAACCATTTGCTTCTACCTTCTGTTTCCTGTCCTTTACCTTCTATCATATGTCTGCCTAGTTCGCTTAAAATCATTTGCTAAGAGGCTTTAGGAAACCCATGCACTCAATCAATTTATCACATGCTTGATGATAAGTGTGATGTGAGTTTACCAAGCGATCTGACCATTGCCCTACAGTACATAATTATCTAGATACACACTAATTCTACCTTTCAAAGTAAACTCTTTGCTTATTTTGCTGGAATAGATGTGAGGCTTAGTGGGCTTTAGTTTTCTGGATTTCTGTAGAACCTGTTCAAAACATTATAATTCTCTTTGCTACTTGCACTTCTTTAGCCCCAGAGCAATTTCAAGGAGGAGCTCACACACCACAATCAGTAGTTTGCGTTTCACTAGCTTCCTCTAAAGCGTAATTTGGTCTTGTTGAAGCTGCAGCATCTTCAAGAAGTTGGAAGTAACTTCCCTCATGAAAGCCTCAAAAGTGGTGTGGTGCAGGGAATTTCCCCAGATTTTTTCACACTGAATACAGGAGCAAAAAATGAATACAATTACATGGCCTAATGTTCTCTGAACAGACTTCCTCACAGGGGTCAGATTCATGAATTTGAAAAGGGATATATTGTTAGTTTGGATGAGTAAACAGTGTTACTCTGATATGTAATGTAAGTTTCCTTTTGTCCTTTTACAAGCTTTGAATGGTGATTTTTTGCCTTCAAGATGGTGTTCTCCGTCTTCATATCTCTTGTGAGCATCTAATGCGCTTTGAGGGTTCTGTTACTTTTGTTTTTAGCAATATCTTCATTTTTAGGTATCTCCCCTTCCTGAAGTTGAGCACAGCTGTGGCAGATATTTGGGGTTTCTGCTGCAAAGTTAATCTAAAAGTACAAAGTCAGCTTTTACTGACTATACTTGGTTTAGTGCCATAGTATAATCAGTTTATTTGGCTAAAATTAACAGTAAAGCGTAACTAAGCTTTACGCAAGAAAAACCCTCAAACCCACTCCACTTGGTTACCTAAAAGAAGCAACAAAGTTGGTGTATTAAGGCAAACAAACTAGTTCATAATTTTAAATTAAATCAGCTAGTTTTCCCTCTGTTTACATAGGTAATTCTCTGTGCTGTCTCTAGGAGAAAATAATTGTAACTATTTTATTGTGCAACAGAAGCGTTCATTATTTTGAACTACTGCAGCAGCGTGCCCAAAAATACTTAAGGAAAATTTCAGTCTGAGTCTTTGTTAGTGGTTGGGAACAGCATTTTCTCTTAGTGTTTAATCTCTTCTATGTTATTCCACATAAACAGCATGTTACTGGAAGATAATATGTTTTATTTAATTGCTATATAATTGCTACTTATCTTACTGGCTTTTCTCATCCTTAAGTGATGAGAAGAAGAAAAGATTCAGGTGAGATGAAAGCATTGAAGTGACAAGAGGGAAGAAGAGCAACCTGCTATTTAATGTTCTTCTCATAGCTGTATGACCCAGCCATTTATTGCTATCACTTGCAATCACTTCATTAATTAATGAGGCATAGGGAAAATAATGCTTTTCTGTCATATTTTTATAGCCTTGGCAAATTAAGTGTCAAATCCATTTTTAAACAGGAAATATATCTTCATGTTCCTTAACAAGAGGCTGCCTCTGGCTCTTAGAGAATACAAGGCTGCAGAGCTATTTGATTATTTTTACCAGAACTGTTCTTAGTATTGCCATCTTTCAGAGCCTTTCTTACAATTATATCATATTTCTTACAATATCTTAAAATCACACTCTACAGAATCAGGAAAAACAACACATACTTACTTTGTTCTTTTTAAAATGAAATTCCATGTGAACTATTGTAACAAAATAGAAGTTGTAAAACTGCATTCCAGTATCTGGAATTGAATCTGGATATGATAAGTACAGAACTCTGGGTAAGAAAGAGGCACTCTGTTTGAAGTGGATATTTCTCAGACATTTCTTCAACTGCTTGGAATGTTTCACTTGATAAAGTAAGAAAATCAAATAGGCATACAAATTATTTTACTGATTTTATTCACAATAAAACAGATACATTTTTTAAAATTTAATTTTAAAATGTAGGAAGATGTGACTACCTTAGCTACAGTGCCAATATGTTAATTTTAATAGATGTAATTATGCATCAGGTCTTCTCTTACGATGGTGCATAAGTCTTTCCTTCTATGAAATTTGCATAGATGCAGGTATTTTTCAAATCTTTTATTGTAGAATTTTGTTTCCATCTTGTCTTGTTCTTAAAAGTTAGCAGGTTTTGTGCGTGTCTTGCTCTCAGCAGCTCAGTTTTTCTCATGCAGGGAGAGGTCAAACTGCACTTTCTGTAGTGTTTTAACTTTACAGTTAAGTAGAACTTATCATCTCCTAGAAAGAGATCATCTTGTTCTTCCCTCCTCCCCTGTCACTACTATAGGCTGCTACAAGCAATTACCTGGTGCAATAGAAAGCATTTTTAAATTTTTCTTCTGCTTTAGTTTTCTAGCAAATCAGCCACCTGAGCTGACTTAGAATGTGACCATCTAACCACTAGGTTTAACAGACAGGAAGTGGTGGGAACAAAACCTCTGGGCTGGGTAATTGTTGGGCAGGGTGATGTCCCCTGACACCAGCTAATACTCAGGCTGCTATAAATGCGATATGAAACCTCATGCTTGATCCCTCCAAAATGCAGTGTACCCCATATTAAGTTATCCCTAAATGCAAGGATTCAGTCAATTAAAATAAAAAATATTTGAAGTTTAAGAAGTCTATTGTTCTACTGCTTGCTGATATTTACTCTCATACTGTGAAGAAGCAATTATCTCTGTCTAAATACAAATAAATTAAAGAAAAAAATTCTATTCAGAGCAGTAAGACTTATGATTGGTCCTACTAATGGGCAACACAATTGTGATGCTCTTCCCTAAGATATATAAGATGTGTTCAGTGTTTGAAGGTGGAAGTCTCTATTTGTAAACAACAGAAAGAGGCAGGCAGCGCAGTTAATCCTGTAATCATGTTAATATTCATTAAAACCCAAATAAGCCATTTCAACTGTGCAAGTAATTTGTTAACTTTAAGAGAAAGTAAACTAATATTGATAACTTCTTAGGAGGGAACTCATAGCATTGCAAATTTTTACCAGGTACACAAGCACATATTCCCTGTCCTTATATTCTTGACGGGAGCGGGTAACAGACCTCCTGATACCAGAGAGACTGGATCCTGCTGTTATGGAAGTGTTCATACAAGGTAGCTTCTGCTGAAGGCCCTCCTATGATCTAACCTCCTTTTCCTGGTTGTGCTCTCTTGGATATTCACCAAAACTCAATGGAGCTCACCCAGGCTCTCAGGGCAACAGAGGGAAAGACCTGAGCATTTCAGAACTTGCAGGCTCCCTCTCTGTGCTCAAGAGCAGAGAGCAGAGTAAGACAAGGCCATCCTGGTTTTTGGTCCTCATTTTGACATGCTATGTAGGGAAGGTATGGGACAAGGCTGCCACTCCTTGTCAGCACTGGGAACGTGCAGCTAAATAGGCAGACAAGATTTCTTCATGCACCTCATGTGACATGAAGCAATTGCGCTGCCAGAGGTAATGAGCATGCATTGTTTGTAAACACAGGGCCTTTGCAGATCAGAGAAATTGTGGTCTGAAGCTTGGCGTGAATCCTCTGGTGCTCCTTAATCTCCAATTGCTGTCTGAGTCTCAGGGTGTACTCCCATCAGCATCCTTTGCAATCCCTAAGCTAGGCTCTCTTGGGGACCAGGAATGGATGATCAGGATGTTCTCTATTCCTTCTCGAAAAAGCAGTGCTGGGCCAGTTTTCAGAGCCACCAGTGATCACATCTGCGTGCATCCCTCCAGGCAATAGCAGTTGACTCATCCTCCTCCAGAGGAACTTCTAGGTGGAAGCCTGTGGTGGTGTTGTGCAAGACACAAAAAGGTCTGGCCACTACCTGTTCTCGGATGAGGCAAGCAACCCACTGCCCACGGGCAGCCTGGTGCTGTGTAGGGGAACTTAGGATGCCAGATGGGTCTGAAGAAGCTGCTGAGTGGCCCTGGTAGCTGCATGCACAGTGAAAACCATTAATATTTGCTGTAATGCAGGTGACTATTCCCACAGGAGTTGTCACAGTTGCCAGAATTACCATGTGACCCTGGCTGGTGCCAGTTGCCCTGTTAAGTGATATCTTTCATTTCTCTTGAAGATTCTGCAGTTTATTGGCAGATTTGAGCAGTTTCTATGGACTGCAAGTGGAAGTTTGTGACACAGCTTGATTGTAGGGTATGTCTTATTACATGCAAGTAAGGGATAAACTAAGATAGGTTTAGCATAATTAATACATATTATACTAGGAGCGTCACAGAGTTTGAAAACCTTACCCAGCCTACCAGACTGGTTGTAGGCAGAAGCAGACTAAGGGGTTATCCCCATCCTCTCCTTTGGGGAATCATGTGGATCCAGCTCCATGTGTCCCTCTCCTGCTGTCGCCCTACTTTGAGTTACCACAGACCTTGCTAGCATCTGCAGTAACTTGATCTTACTTTATACCTACATTTCTGCAACAAAGGCACGATTGCCTTGCAGGCACTGGGAGGGAACATCAGGTAAAGAGGGAGCCCGTGGCTCTTGCCCATGTTTCTCCACACCCTGCATGGGACGGGGCTGAGGGCCTGTGCAAATCCAGGGATTGCTGAAGGTTGCAGCAGAAGAGCTGGTGAAGGAGAAATGTACTGCACGATACTGCATGACAAAACAAGAGACTGCAACCTTGTTTGAACTAGTAAGCAATCGGTTTTGCAATGCTGAACAGATAGTTACACCTGACCTATAGCCAGTCTGGAGATGCTTGATACAGGAGCGGATGAATTTTCCCCACTTTCTGATTTCGAATGGGATGACCATTACGATCGTTCCTCTGTAAACACAAGAGGGCACTCCCGCCTCACTCCTCAATGCTGTGTAGCACACGGAAGTTTTTAATGTAACAACAGATCTGCAGCTAATCCGTTGTACATGCTTTGATACCACAACACTATGCATTTATAAGCATTTATAGTTCATGCACTTACAGGTCATATTTAAGAAATGTGGTCTTGGTTTGATGCTTTCCCTAAATTAGAATGTATGGAGAAGGGATTGAATGTAATCCTTATCTCAATGCAGTAAAAACAAAATTCATATGTCCTTTTAACCGTAATCAAACTGAAACTGGGGGACTGTAGACTACTTGTTGGGATTTTAAGTACATTATCTCATGGAAACAGAGATTACTTGTTTTGTCTACAGTGAAAAAATCTCCAAGAGAAGCTACAGGGAGGGGTAATGAGATTTAAAGTTGTTCCACTTGCCAACACTCGTGTCTTGAAGTAGAATGTCAATGACCCATTCATATAAGCTTTTCTTGCCCACTCATTTTTGTCTGCCTAGTGTGCTAGGCTATCAATGCTTTGCACACTCTAGTCACTTACACAAGAAAAAATGTATTTTAAGTTTATTCAAGGGCCTCTTGGCTGTAGGGGTCAGAGGCTCACTTGAT
Organism: Chamaea fasciata; assembly: GCF_029207755.1. Lineage (NCBI taxonomy): Eukaryota > Metazoa > Chordata > Aves > Passeriformes > Sylviidae > Chamaea > Chamaea fasciata. The sequence goes on along the minus strand of NW_027094088.1, from coordinate 79,020,622 downwards.
CACTCAGAAAAATTTTTACAACTTTTAATATTGTTCAACACAGTAAAAGAAAAGCTTGGCTTGTAAAGGAGAACTTTCTGTCCATTTTGAAATACAAATGAAATCCACAAATAATTACCCTTTAATGTAAATATGTAAATATATATTTTTACAAACCCCAAAGTCCACTGTACTAGTTATCTCAGTTTAACTGCTCGCAGTTCCTTCATTTGGACAGAGTTATTTAGTATTTTCTAAAGCTTTTCCATGGAGAAACAAATTTTAACTCCACATTTAGCCTCTTCACGTTCTTTTTACAGGGTGTATCTCCATGCTATTTTCTGTAAATGGGATGCACTTTTCATTGTCCCTTGATGGTCCCCTCACTGTGAGGGGAGCCTCTGCTTCTCATATAAGACAGAAAATGTCTGGCAGTGGAATAAGGAGTGAGGTGGGAGGAGAGAGGCCTGGCAGTGCCCTGTGGGAAATGGCAGATTTGTATACATGAGCCTTGTCCAGATACCAGCTTGTTGATCTTTCCCTGCGCTTCTTACCCCTTCTTCTTACCTTCTTGCCTCTTTTGGTCATTATGAGCTTCACCACCAATTTCTTAAACAACTCTTCCTTTGGCCAGGAGGTCTGATGTCTCTCTTTCAGAACATTTTTGATTTGAGATGCTGAAAGGAAGAAACAGAAGAAGGATCAGCACTATCCCCTACAGCACTCTGGGGAAAAAATTGAGGTACTAGAAGTGTAAAGTACTAGAATAAGAATTATGTAGAGTGCTGGCATTAAAGGCATGTGAGTATGGGCTATGGAGATTTGCATTGCATTTTATCTTCATGACACTACTTCTTTATTTTATGGCCCAGCAGACCCATAAGCTCATGCCTGACTGCTTCATAAAGTAGACTGTTAAGTATGGTTTGAAAAGATTAAAAGCAGACAAAGTGTTTGTAAAGTAACTTCATAGAAAAATAATTGAGTCTAACTGAATTGTCAGTTACCATTTGCTTCTTCAAAGAAATCTGGTTTAAAAAAATGTACATTTTGCCTGAATTAAATGAAGCTGTGACAGATCCTTTTAGGTTAATGTGCTCATTTCATTTTCAAGCATGATCTTCTCCTCAGAAATAGTAAATGATTTGTAAGTATGGATGTTTCTGAAATGACGGCCATAAAAGTTGACTTTTAGCTATGTTAATGAACTATATTGAAGAGGCTGGTAGCTCTACAGAAGGCCTCTTCTGCCAGCACCAGGAAATTGCTCCCCCAAGGAGGGTTAATAGTGATTATTAAAACAGAACAAATCGATTTGAAATGCTGGTGACTCTCTCATAGGTTTTTTTTGTTTCCTCTAAATGATCCTATTCATATGCATGGCAAAGTTGGGACAGGAGGAGGAACTTGACAAAAGTAGTATAATTTGAAAATATATAGTTACTATGAATTTGGCTATGAGACATTATTGTAATTAATTATGCAATTTGTTATTGATAATTATTTATTTTCTATCTCTATTTATTTTTTGATTGAATTATGAGGCCTGTACATCCCTTCCTCCATTGCAGACAAACCCATTTCCCAGTCCTTTCTCCTGTCTTACAGCGACATGAGATGCTCTGGCCAGAAATGTGTTGGTGCAGTGGTTGATTGATGGCTCTTACAACCACAAATGCTGTGTAGAAGCTTTTCTACCCTGTCTTTGAGCTGTATATGGAAAACTTTGCATTTTGTGCAGGCAGCTCCTGGTGCACAGGGCATGCTGCAATGCACAGAGAGAATTCTGTGGCACTGGAGACAGCATGGGGATGTGCTGAGGCTAGTGCTGTCTGGGGAGAGACAGTCTTGCCAATGTAGGCTCAGTATCCTCCATTTGTCAACTATGCTTTAGCAATAAAGAGTTAAACTTCTCAGTATGATAAGACTTAATTTTTGGATGTGTTTAAACAGTGCAGGAAACAATTGCCAAGGAGAGAACTTGTGAAAGGCCTTACGCCAAAAATGTTTGTTTAAATCACATTCACAAGTACAATGACAAAAATGGTTTGCTGATAGCATTGGCAGATGGTAATTTAAAAACATCCTGAAGGTAGATTCTAAGAGGGATAAGTCAATATGTCCTGAATCTTATCCATGCTTGAAAACATGAGTCAAATTTAATTACAGACTCTTGGGTGACTGCCTGGTCGGAGAAACCTACCACAGTTAGTGATGGAGCAACTGCCCTCATGGAAACCATCCAGCAGGAAAAAGAAGACTGAGATGGATTGTTTTGAAACAATCTACAAATAATGTGGAGTATTAGTGTACTTGACTGGCTGTACAGAAATGCAAGGAGTGATGCAAGGAGGAAAATCAGCAAGAAGAATTATGTGGTAGATCATGAAGCAATGTCTGTAGACATAATCTGGCACAACAGTCCTTGTTAATGAAATAAAAACTTGCTTCATGTATTTGTGTGGTATGAGAATGGGACAGAAAGATAAGACACAGAAGTGTTCCAGTTTGCAATTATAATAACTCAGCATCCACTGACATTAGAAGTCCTTCAACTGACTTTACCAGACCTTTAGTCAAGACTTATATCACTGAGAAATACCAGAATCGTGACAACAGAATAATTTTGGTGAGTATCTTAAAAATAAGACACAATGCTCTAGCCATTTGCAGCCAGTGATCACCAGCAAAGGAAAGTCTCTGAAAAGCTCCTGAAATTCCAAACAAAGCATCCCCAAAATGCTGCTGAGCAGAAATTTCTCTTGAAAAGTAGGACTGTGCAATGTCATGGGTGCCAAAGCATTAATTTCAGAAACAAAAATATGAAAGCGCTTGCGTTGCTAAGTTGTATATTGCTGCAGTGACCACAAAGCTGTGCATTGTCTCAGTGTCTCTTTGTGAAGCTGCAGTTTAAGAGCGAGGCTACAGTTTAAAATAATCTGGCCGCAACATCAAGGATGTACAATTTTGAGGCCTCTATACTGTTATTCTAATGAGAGATCAAATTGTTTAGTGGGATATTTAAACTTTGACTTCTAGTATTCATGGGCACGATCCATGGTACATCCAGCATCCTCATGCAGTGCTCCAGAGATAAAGCAAACCGAGACCCCCAACACTGCAGTTTGGGCTATGATGGCTAGTGAGCAGGTAATAGCGGCTCAGAGTTATTTATTAACATGCCTAGACATGAGACAATTATTAATCCGAGTGGGTAATTTCTGTTTTGGCAAAACAATGGTAACCAGGGCACTATGAGAAGGAAAGGGTTGAGTCATCTGGGGGCAGAAACAGTCACAAGTTTGCAAACATTTTGCCATTTTAACTGAACATTTTTAATGACTTTTTGAATGCCTGAATCAAAACAGAAAACCTGTATTTTCCAACCCCTAATGCCAAAGAACTTAGTAGTGTAGTGTTATTCAAAACGCCCCCTCCACCTCCTCTTTACTTCCTTAGATCTGTTCAAGGCACTGAGGATTCCCATAGGAATTCAAAAGTTCAGAGGTGCTGTGTTTGTGTTCACGGAGTGTGAAGGCAATGAAGATGAGCCCATTCTGTGGTCCTGCAGGAGCTTATTCATTTCCTGAGCACTGACTAGGAGACCAGAAACCTGCCCTTTCTCTCTGTCTGTAAATTGAAACACTATTCAAAGAACTCAAATAGTGAATTTTTAGAAGGTAGAATTGCAAGTACATGAACAAAATTATTTTTAATAGTTCTCCCATCTCTCATAAATTCATTGTCATTAATCTCAGTGAATCTGTGCTGATTAACACTGAATGCAAATCTGATTCTCTTTCATTCTGCCTCTCAGGAAGGAATTCCCTGTGGAGACACACTGGCCTGCCCTAGAAGCCTCTGTGTGGCAGCAGACAAGTGGTGATCCCATTGCAATTGTTCCCTAAATGGTGGGAGTTGCTGGGTAAGATATCAGCAGGCATGGAGCAAGTTACTTCCAGAGAAGAAGTTAAATGCATGTGACTTGATCTGTTCACTAGAGAAGGAGCATTGGTTTTTTTCCCCAGAGGAAGTGGGATAAAAAAAAACGGGATTCAGAATGTACAGATCTAGGAATGAGAGCCTTGTCCTTGCAGCACAGGATTGCTGTCCTCGGATAGCAGACCATGATCTTTGTATTGAATTTGCAAGGCAGAACGACTGTGGTTTGTTAGGCTTGCTCTGTCTGAACTTTTCTTGACATGTTTGTAGCTTGGTTTCACTTGGTCTAGCTGTGACAGCAGTTTCTCTGACTGACCAGGTGTCTGTGGTTAATTTCTTTCGCTTTTGTGTGTCTTTCTGTTGTACAACCATGGTTCTGTATAGATATTTTAGCGGACAGTTTTTCTATATGTGGAATGAGATATTTATGGCTTTAACACAGTGATGTAGTGTAGAGAAATACAGCCCTGGAGTGATAGCATCAGCCTTGAGAAATGGAAAAATGGGACACAGCACAGAAGAATGCAGGCAAGGGATGATAAGAGATAGGGCCCAGTCCTGGCACTGGAGACCCACGGCTATGAACAGTTTTACGGCTGCCAGGTAAGGAAATGCAGATCTGGACAAAACTGGTTGCAGGGGTAACAAAGAACATAAATAAGTAGATTTTTTTTTGCTGTGAAATGTATGTCTGAGGTGCAGGGAGTCTCTCACTGTACTCTGGACATCATCAGTGCAGAGCCACCCTAGAAATGATAGGACAGCTACACAGCCCACCTCCATGGACCTTCAGTCAGAAAAGTGGAGTAAACAGACCTCTGCAAGGAGGCAGCCCAGTTTTCCTGGGACTCACAGGTGGTACAGTCTTAGAGGAAAAATCTCAATGTCTCAAGGTCACTTCACACTTTACTGCAAAGATGCAAAAATAAGGGCACACTACCAGTAGCCCTGGCATAACAGAGTGGATGTAGCATAGGATTTATGCTTCTGTCACCAGAAGAACACAGCTGAGAAGCATGAAAGTTGAGAAGAATTCACTTAGTATCTCACACTTATTCTGTGTAAGCTAAGTGTATGCATAGGTTTTCAAGCTATAAGGTATTAAGTTTCTTATATGTTTCTATAGACTGCTTACAAAAATACTCTGCAAACATCTCCTCTTAACAGTCCTTTAACATATGTTTCAAAGGTGTTTCTGTAAATGAATATTCTGTTATTGCTCTTCCTGATTTTCCTCAGTGAAGGGGAAAGATGATGAAGTGTGCTTTATCTCTGACAACAGATTTACTCTACGCATCTAAAAATGTCCAGTACCCATGAGCTATTGCTGCTGGCTGGTTTGTTAGTCTGTGTGATTTACAGCAGACCCACTGTACTAGAATAACAAATGTGTGTTGTCCCTTTCAAGACATGTTCTCACACTGTTGATGAACAGTCTCACTGGATTGGACCATCATCCAAGAAAAAGGCATGATACATACAACAAACCTCAGATCTTGATTTCTCATTTAATTGTGTTTCATGTTGGTCTAAGACTGTCCTCTCACTGTAGTATTACCCTTAAATGGATGTCAGGTAAAGGCTGGTATATAATTTGTGTAGGTGATTTTCTTTTCACAGATATGTTATTGTCTTGCCTAGTAGTGCAGCTGTAGAAAAAGGGAAACAGGTGACCTCATCCCTGATAAGTAACAGCTGTGTTAATTAACCAATGCAGCCTCATTCCTGATGAGTTACAGTTATATCCAATAAGGATAAGTGAGATAAAAGAAGGGGTTATCTGGTAAGGGGTGGAAAATTATGATGGAGGAGGGAATCTTGAGGACCATGAAGCAGGATTCTGGGGAGGGGATGATTGCTGCAAGGTCAGTCAGGGTCTGCAGTTAGAGTCTGTTGTTGGAGCCTGCAGTCATAGTCTAGCTAGGTAAAATCCTGCATTCAGAGCCTGCAAGCCAATACCTGCAGTCATAGTTTAGCAGGAAATAACCAACAGTTGGAAGCTGCATGGGAAACCTTCAGGAGGAGCTTGCTGCAGCCAGAGTCAGTCGGAGTTAACATAGCTAAGCCATGAAGAGGAATAAATCAGGACCTGTTTTATGCTGTGTTTAACAAGAAGTCTGTGCCTCAGCTCATTTTTACCCTCTAATAAGAGGGCTGCTACAACATGGAGCAATTTGTATTTGTTTCCACCAGGCAGACAAACTTACTCTTGTGCTTGCCTCAATACAAGGGAGGGCCTGTGGTACTGTAATTCAGAGACTTCTTCCAAAGGATGAGAAATAGCTGTTGATGGAAAGCTCCATGGCTCAGGAATCAAGCTCTCTACCCGTAGTCCCTAAATGAGACCAATGCAGCTCTTTAGTGCTTAGAGCTGTTGGGGGTTTTGGTGTACATTAGTCCTGCAGTTTCATGGACTAAAGGCAGTCTAATTACAGAATGCTATCGTCCCAGCAATCAGTACATGTTCCCATCACTGCTCTTGTATTGGCTCAAGCTGTGCTTCAGGTGGTCATTCCTCAACTTAGACTTCAGTAAGATTAGTTCCCAGTCAGATCAGCAAGCAAACCAAGCTCAGCCCCAGGTGGTGAAGGCTGAACCTGATGTGGCAGAGGTTCATGGGTGACACAAGGGCACCCATTTGATTACCTAGTTGTGGTCATGGTGCTACATCAACAGACAGATGTGTCTCTTACATCTGTATTTTCAAGGCTGACAGAAAATGACAAAGGCTAGACTCAAAGGATGAGATTCTTCATCACAGCCAGTGGGATGGTTGAAGCCTTATTTTTCTGCAAATTTCTACCTCACAAAGCCTGTTCCCTCTCTTTACAGTAACTCAAGATCCCCTATGTTTGCTCCCAAAATTTCACTTTTAACACTTTGTGAATGCAATGGCACTCTTTTGGTTACTTAGTTGAGAGAATTTATAGAATGCTAAATATTAATGCATTAAATGATCTCTGAGTAGCTGGTGAGAGCATGGAAGATGGCAGTGAATTGCTCTGCTAAGACTGCTTCCACTCTAGCCCACTGAAAGAACCTGCAGCATCTCATGCAGTATTTTGAAATCTCTCTCTGAGAAAGATTTTGAAGGGTGGTAGAATGGTAGGCACCAACAAATATCATCTTAAAAGGAGAAGGTTGGATGAAATGTCACAAATACAGCTCAGCTCCATTTTTGTAATATGATACTCTTATTCAAATCAGCTTGAAAGCTTTCCAGCAAAGTCATGAGTTAGCCTAAATTGATTGCATTTTTACTATACATGTTTTACAGTAGCTGACATTGATTTGATATTATGGTTCTATTTTAGTGCTTTGTAAAATGAATGCCTTAACTCATTTTTCTCATCCCCACACTAATACAGTGTCCCTATCTATAATCTGTAGAGGCAGCAGAGACATACTATATACAATTCTAAAAATGCACCCATCAAATTACTATGCAGTTCTCGTCCATCATAAAAATATGACGTGAGGTAGGTCGTATAATAGGTCTTCCACACCAGATTTATGGGTTTGCATTCTTGTTACATTTCTCTTTCTGTACTGTTTGTATCCCCTCAATCTTTTGTAAATACTTAGATAAAAGTTATGCAGATGTCAACTGCCTTTTGATACCATGGGTCTCAAGACTGAAGTCATTACAGAAAGAAGTTTATTTCAGAAAGCACCATGGGCTCTAGAGTTATACTTGGAATTCTTGTTCTAGGATGGAACATTTATCTTCTCACATAGATGTGGGAGGGGGGCAAATTAGAACAGGTCTATTCCCAAATAGAGGGACAACATAAATTAGCTGCAACTAATCCCAATCTGCAGGCATCAAGGGAAAAGTCTGGGAAAAGGATGTTTTATCTTTTGTGAATAATGACCAGGATGGCAAACACTTAAGCAAACCAGACATACATAGGGCCCTAAGGGGTTGCACCCATGAATACTGAGGGAGCTGACTGATTTGTGCACAGAGAAAGAATTACTGTAATTAACTTTGTAACTTTAATTTTTAATGGACAAAACGGATGATACTCATAAAATTTAGATCAGTGTAATTCCAGTTCATTTCCCTTGCCTATACAAAGCACATCCAATCCACTCGTTGTGGTTTTCCTGGAACACCAGGCTTTCAGCTTGTTATGTTAAGGTACAGTGAAAGAGGAATCACCTTACCTGAATATGGAAATTTACAGCAATTTGGAAAGTGCATCAGATTACCCTGCCTTGGGGCCAGCAATATCCATCAGAGGGGTAGGGCAGGTGCCTGGGAAAGGTATCAGTGTGAACCACGTAATTTCTCATGTTGCTGTGTCTTATCAGAGACCTTGGGTTCTACAGCTTCCTCTCATTTTTCAGTCTTATCATTTGCAATCTACAGTAATGTTGCCACTGTTATTTTGGTAAAGTAGCCATGGTTCATACATCTTTGCAGGTATAGAGACCAAAATTTGTTTTCTATCTTATTTTTTTAACATAATACTACATTAAAGGATTAACAGATTTCCTGACTGCATATAATAATTTATGAGTAAGGCATTGTTTCAGCTTATGTGACAATATACCTCTTTCTGGTTTCCCAAAAAAAGGAGACATATAACATCTCTGATATAAATTCATAGTGGTAAACGTTCAATAGTTATGAATTTTCCCCCAGGTGCCCCCAAGCAGATTTCTTGGTGTTTTCTACTTCCATTCACCCCAGTACTTGCTCTTATATGTTGTATTCCCACTCCATTGGTGTTGCAGAAGGCTAAAATGCTTTGAATTGCTATTTATCTTTTTAAATTAAACCAGACGGCCCTTATCACACATTTTACCCCTAAGATATATAATACTATTTATTTCCTTTTGACATGGGTAGGCAGGCTTATTAAGAGTGAAAATATCCAGGTAATGGATATAGCCATTTTTTCAAATTTAAAGACAACTTTCTATAAAATGGAAAAATTAAAGGAATCTATAAAATTCCTGTTGTAAGAACAAAGGGCTGCAACAACTAGGGTTTGGGTTTTTTTTTTCCCCTAGGGATTCTTTTTGCAAAACCCTATCAATTGAGCACGGTGAGAAATAGTTTTGAAAAGCTCAGGACTGAATGGGTGTGAAGCAACAGTGTCAACTCTGATCAGTAGAAATCCATTTCTAATCAAAAAAACTCATCCTGCTCTCCTTCAGGCAAATTACAAATAGAGAGTGCAGCTCTCTGTCTAAAAAACAGAACTCCACCTCTGATCTGTGAAGATCTACCTCCTCATCTTGAAACTGCAACACGGTTTCATTTTGTATTACAGGATTTTGCGCTCTTGAGGCAAAATGGAACAAAGGGCAATTGTACAATCAGATTTCTCTCCTGATGTATTGAAAGAACAGCATGGCATTACTGTGGTAGTTTTGCTGCTTTAAAAAAAATTGCTACAATTGGTCTCCAGGTCTTCATTCTCTTGCCTCTGTGTTGTCTCCTCTAGAGGGCAATTTAACACAAGCTATACATTTACGACACTTTTAGGCTGGTAAGTGCTAAGAGAGGTTGAAGAATTTATTTCCATTTAAAAAGCCTGAACAAGCTAAAACTGGTCTGTATGGCTGCCGGTCCATGAAAGATTTGCAGGGGGCTGCTTAGACTGTTAGGAGTTCAGAAAGGTGTCTGTGCTCCGAGGGTCACATTGGCCTTTTCCAGTCCTGTAGAAGGTCAAACACAGGTTTTTCAATGTTCTCATTTTCCAAAAGAGAGTCCCTTCAACACAGGCTTGGGGACATCATCTGCCCTTTTTTTTTTTTCTGTATTACTTCCACCTGCTTCCTTGAAACTTGAAAAATAAAAAAAATGCATGAACAAGGAATTGATACTCATGCTGCTGCTGCCCAACTATCTGCATGAGGGTCTTGAGGGCAACCTGAGCTCATGGCTGGGCCACTGGGCAGGTGCTCCAGATGCTCAGGGAGTCATTTCTCTTTGTCGAGGTTGCCACCTGCCTGCCCTTGGGAAGCTGTGTCATCTCTGTGCCTCAGTTTCCATGAGCAAAAAGAGGAAAACAAACAGCTGCACCTGATTAAAAGTGTTTCATAGGGCTCACCAGGTTTCTTGAAAGAGAGGTTCTGTGGAGACCATTGTCATGGGCCCTACAAGCGCAGGAGATGCCAATCCTCTTAAATAGAAGAAAATCTATAAATATCAGACAAGTTGATGACCCTGCTCTCAGAAACATTTTGCAGAAGAAGTATTTTAATAGCCTTGTAGTGTCACAACATTAACTTGGTTCAGCCCTGTTTTTCTTGCCTTTTTAAGCATAAGTGTTTGTATTTCCATACTCTTTAACCTAAAGTGCCTTGTATGTTTGAAGGGGTAATATACTTTTTTAACAGATAAAAGATGTAAAAATAGGGGATGGAGATCTGCTTCTTTCATTGTCTGAGCATAACTGCTATAGACTTCTACCTATCTTGCTTGTGCCTAGAATAAATCTCAGCAATAGCAATGCTAATCAGTAATTGATCAAGAGACCTTTGATTTGTAAGAATTGTAAAATGCAGCTGGGAAAAATGAGAAGAAAGACAAAGTGCCTTGCTTAAAACAGAAAAACTTAAAGTCTAAGGAGTTTCTTCAATGTTGGTTTGTATTGGAGAGTGATGCCTTTCAGAGGTTTACTGAATTACTAGTGCAGGTCATACAGGAACTTCAAACTCAGGAGTACTAGGACCTAAATCTGTCTGTCACAGAGGCCTCTTAATATAGCATCATTTTCTGTGAGGTGGCTCCAAGAACAGTAGACTGGAGCTCATCAGGCAGAGGACATGGTGGATGTGAAGAAAAAATGCAGTGTCTTGAGCTAATCTTTAATTTTTTGTGCTGTGATCGAAGTCTCCAGTGCAATTAAAATAGACTGGGATTTGTTTAATTTATAATAGCTACCTTAATCTGCATAAATCTGTCCTCTTCAGGGCTGTTCCTTTTGGTTACTCTGGTTCTTCTAACTGCTATATGAGGATCAAGTCAGATTTCTATAATTTGATGAACTTCCATGACACAGGTAGTTACTGTGGCTTTTTCGAAATGTTTTTGAAGCCCTACTTTTAGAATATATTGTAATAATACAAGAGTGATTTTTTAAAAGCCCTCACTTCTCATGCAGTCAGTCATTGTCAGCGTCACAGGAAAGTTTTTTTGTCACTGAAATAGGAATTGACCAAACTGACTGGGAAACTGGCACTTGGGAACAATGCCAGCTTCCAAAACGTGGGCACAGCATCATGAATTATGAAGATATTTTTTGACTTTGAGCTCTTTGGCTTTTAATTAAATACCTCATATCAGGAATAACCAGTTTACAGGAGCTGTTGTATTAAAATCAAACTACCAATCTGTGTAATTTGCTATATTGGATTGGATGTCTGATCTAGCTTTGGCATCAGTGGATACTTGATGCTGCAGTAGGAGAGAGGTCTTCAGTAATGCTGATTGAATATAGTTCTTTATTTTGGAAATTGATTTTTCCCTGGTCTTAATGTATGACTACACCCTTGAAAGAGGAAGCTGGATTTTTTCCTTTTGTTTGAATTCCTCTACCTAAAAGCCTGGCAGATACTCTGATCCTGAAAATTCTCCATTGCACTCATGTGGAAATTGATGGGAGTTGCTTGGCATGTCAGTTTTGCCAAAACTCATGGCTGGTTAATTTTACATATAATGTTTTGGGTTTTCCACATCAATTTGCCATGAAGTATTAGGATTTCTCTTCTCTCAAATTACTCTAAAGCTGCACTATAAACTTGGGTTCAATGTCAAATACGTACCAAAATACATAGTTAGCCACAGCCTTGCCTGTCTGAATGCAAATGTTGCATGATGTTAATAGTATGAATTTCCGTTTGAATATCAGCGGAAAGCACTGTGAGTTTCACAATGTGTCAGTTTGCAAACGTTGCTATGCTAAATGAAACTGGGCTCTTTTTTTTTTTTTTTTTTTTTGGTGGAACATAGCAAGGATTCAAAGTTGCAGAGCTGATTTTATCTAACAATAGACTTGTATTCTTAGAAATAAAACTGGGTTAATTTTAAGTCTGACTCAATAAAAGTGTCCAGACTTTTGCACAGCAGACAATCTGTGCAGTAACATTGCAAGCTTTTAAAGATATTGCAATGCTTGCGGTCTTCTGCAAACCCTTACTAGGTTTTATGAGACACCTTTCTCTCAAATTAGCTGCTCTGGCACGTGCCTGGCTTCAATACACCAGTCTGTTGATTCATAGATGGGGAAACATAAAACCTCCTGTCAGTGTGTACTCTGCAGCTCTTCTCGGGGGCATTGCTTGGGGTGTCTGGGTCACAGATTCTTTGCATTTTTGTTTAAAATGAGTAGGGGAAAAAAGATCATTGCATTGATGTCCTTGAAGAAAAACTACTGACATATTTTTATGTGAGCACTTGTGTGAAGCAACACAATTCTACTGAATTTAAATTAGTTTAATAATTAGCAATTTAATTGGAGCATTTTAACAGTAATATACTCCATAAATGCTTGTAGCATTCTAACAGGGTTATGTGCCATAAATGCTTTATTTTATGTTTCATTACTTTATAACTTGTAAAATACCAGAATTCCAGGACTTGGAGTTAAAAATTGTCAGCTCAGTGTGTGTGTGCCCTATTGTATATATGACATCCATGATTTACCCAAAATAATACAGCATACATTTGCATGTATGCTGCCTGGCCTATAACTGTCTTATCCCTTAATTAAATAATGGCAGTTTTTCCCAGTTCTCTAAATAAATTGATACATACTTTCTGAAGTACCCTGACTCATGTCTGTGTCCAGCACTATTTGCACATCTAAAAATAGAATACTTCTACAATGTGGCTTTTGAGACAACATATCTATTTATCATAACTGAGAATCCCTTGATTTTTCTGCTGCAAAGCCAGAAATCAAATCTGAAAGTGTCAATTCAAGAATTTGTTGCTATTCACTGAAGCACTCTGGTCTGTCTTTTGCTTAAAGCAGGACTAATTTTGGAGGCAGAATAACCTGAAGCTGATTCCACCTTTAAACTGAGCAACAATGTTAGCTACAATTTTATGAATTCACACTCTATTATACTTTTCTATACAAAATTACCCTTGACCTCAGATCAAGAAATGAGATGGATAAGCAAAATATTTAAGTGCTGTGCTGCATTAGTGCCTTGAAAGCACAGCCACTGCTAACATAACACCATTGACCTCAGTAGGGCACTTTATTTGTCAGATGAGCCAAACTATGTGGGCTACTTTGGGTATTCCTTGGATGTAGAGAGGAAAGATGCCAGTTTTCAATATCCTATCATGTGCTGTCATTTTCAGATACTCTATCATTGCCTGACAAAAATAGCTCCTACAGTTTGGTATCTCTGAAACATGAATGCAGAACCTGCAAGTTGATGAAATAGCCTGACTGTGAAGACACGACATGTTGAAAGTAAGTGGGAATGCAAAAACAAATATCCTCAAAGCAGTTCTTGGTGGACTATGGAGATTTTCATCTTCCTTGAACTAAATGCCTAGCACCTGAAATGATGTGGATGTGCCTTTCATTTTTCGGGTTCTCAAAGTAAACAGCTGATTTAAACCTTCTGATCCTGACTGCTGCTGCTGGTGTTTTGTCCCAGCAGAAAAAAGCTACCATGCAGAACAATCTCTTCCCATGTTGCCAGGAGCACTTTGAAGGAGGGGACCAAGGCTGTGGGGCTCAGTTGGAAGCAATGCTGCCAACCTGAATGGCATGAATTGTTGGGAAGAGCAATGTGGTGATGCATAAACATGGATCAATGCAACTTTTGTCAGGGCAGGAATGTAAGGTCCTGAATATATGTGTGTAAATATATATGTACATATGTGCATGTATATATATGAGGCTAAGAGCTTGCACTGTGAGATAAAGTGTCTGGAAGCACCACCAGTTAGCCAAGCTTCCAGACCTTAGCTTTCTTCCCTGTGCAGCATCAGCTTGTGTTCAGTGCTTTTGGACAGTTTCAGTCAACATATCTTTGACGTGGGGAGGGGGAAATAATTCTGCAAACAGCAGATGATTACTTTTCTTTGAAAAACTCTGATGCCTTTATAATTTGAGGTTAAGGTATCACATCTGCTAAAGAGCACCCTTTATGCCAGGTGGGAACTTTGCATTTTCCCATTAATATGTGTTCAACTTTGATTAAGTTTTCACCATTTGCTTCTGCTTATTAAATGTTAATCAAAGCTTAGACTTCCATAAATCTGTGCTGTTTCCAAGCAATGCAGATGCCTTGCCTCATTCCCCTTTAGACCCCCAAAGAGTGATGGAAAATGGGAGGAGGGCTGCCTTTCCTGCATCTTTACAGATCCCCAGGTGTTTTTTTCCTGTAGTGTGCATAGAGAAGCTACCTTCTTTGAATCCAGACTCAAGAAACTCACTTGGCTATCGGGAAAAGGGAGAAAAGGCAATTAGCAGGAATGATTTCAGAGGCAGAAAGTCTGTGATTGGGATTTGAAGAAGAGAAGAGAGAGAGGAACCAGGGACCGGTAATGAAAAACAGGAAAGAGAAAAAGAGATGGATCTTAAGTATGTAGATTGTGGAGAGTGGAACTTAATGCTGGAAGGAAACAGCACTCTCTGAGGGTATTGAAACCTGGGGCAATTCAGTGGCAAGTAATGATGCCTAATTTAGCTGTCTACATGTAGAACTTTACACAAAGAACAGATTTTTAAGTGTTCATTATAGTCGACCTCACAGATTGCCCTTCTGTCACAGCAACTTGGACCACATACCAGGCACTCACACAGCTTCCAATGCCTGTGAGAGGGACAGCTGAACTTACCCCTGGTTGGGATAGTCTTGAGTCAGCTTGTTAAATTCCTCTAAAGAAGTTCATGATGTAGCTACTTCTACCTGCAGAAAATGGCTCTAGGGGTCCTCTCTAATCCATCATGCCTGAATTCTTGAACTAAAGTATTAAAAAAAAAAATCTTTAATTGTAAATAACTCTTCATTATCTTTATATAGTTGCTGGTAGGAAATACTTTTGCCCTCTGTCTTGATCAGTGTATTTATCTTTACATCTGACACATAGCTTTCCAATACATCCTTGTGGTATGTCATAAAAATGGGATAGGTGTTTGTGTTGTGTCATGATGGTAAAAGGACAAGGAAGAGAGAATTAATTTTTACAGATTCCTGTTCTGTGGACAGTCAACAAAAATTTCTGTCCCACATGTACAAAACTAAGTAAAGTATTTAGTAACAGCAACTAGAAATTTATGCTATAGCATGTAGTGTGTTTATGTAAGAACATATAATCTACAGACATTTAAAAGAATATCTAATTTCCTTAATGATTCCTCTATGTTAGCATATACAAACCCCTGGCTATTAGTGAAATCAAGTGTGATACAACTATTGTTGTTTTTGGATACTAACTTGTATCTAAACTGAATTTAATTTTTCTTCATTACTTTATCACAGGGGTGTTTTTGTAGCTTTTCTTAATAGGAAAAAAGCAGATACTGATCTAATGTGGGTGTCCATATAGATTTGTAGTTCAAAGGTTATCAGAGCTGTACCTAAATTACCAACATAATTTGGAGTCAGTCATCTGGGTATCTGGCTGTTTGCTGTTTGAACAGGTAATTCTAAATTTGAGATCTTTCTGAAACAAGGAATTTATTTGAGATGCTCACTGTCAAGTTAAGTGCTAAGCTTTGGGAAGGCATCATTGTCTGAATTCCCTGAGATTTCTCGTGCTTACTGTTGCTACAGAAACAGTGGATGATTTCATTACCCAGGCTGTGTTTCGGATTGAACACTTCAACAGCACTTGGTGTGTTCTAGGAAAATACAATGTTTCTTGACAATTTTCTGGGGGAAAAATGTTACATGGCTTTTATTACATGTCAGTGTTTGTATGCTACCTGTGTTCATCATGGCAGAAGGAATGACTGGAGGGTAATGAATAGGGAAATACTTTGATACCAACTTTGACATGCAAGTTTTTTTGGTCCTTTTGGGACCTTGTCTTGATCATTCATTTCTACGCAGGCAGCCTAGAAATGCTTTCAAGTCCAAATCTCAAGAAATGCTTAGTGCAGTGAAAGGAGAGGATACCATCTGTACAAGGAGGCTGGTCTTGTCATGGATATGTATTAGAATATTTCTGTCCTGCCCTATGCTAGATATGTCAGCTAGATATGTCCCCTAGGACACATACAGGGGATCCTTGGCCAAGGCATTGAGGGGAGAGGTGGAACAAAATGCAGAAAGATCATTTTGTGGAATAAGCCAGGAAATAAATGAGGAGCTGCCAGAGAAGTTCCACAGCTCATTCTCAGTGCAAATCTTTCTTTGCTGAATTCATCCCAAGTTTTCAGCTCTTCAGTTAGAAATACAGCTGCTCTGCAGCCACATCCTCTTTGCTGCTTGAGATCTTAAAGGTGCCCATCATACCCTCTTCAGTCATCTCTTCTCCAAGCAGAAGGATCTGCATGTGTTCAGTTTTCTTATACAGAAGGACAATCATCCCTTGATCATTCCCTGTTCATGTTTTCAGTTGAGTAAAGCAACACAAATTACAATAAAGAAGACATGGATGCAGAAAGACTTTCACAGTGTCTTTGCTTTGTTCTTTGTTCCTTTTCTAACAGTCATTGACGCCTAATTTATACCAAAACTGTTTGTGGATATGATGTTTTAATAATACCCACTATAACTGTGATATTTTCTTTATAAGAGATTGCAGTCAAGTAAGAGCCTATCCCTTTGATTGTGAAGCTGGGTTTGTTTAAAATACTCTAAATACATTTACTGAATTTTACCTGCCCATTTTTATCATTCTACAAGGTTCTTCTACAGTTTTTTAACTATCCTGAAAGCTTACCTTCAGCAAATGCTTTAATTTTCCCGTTCATCCTCTTCTCAAGATCATTTAGGGAGATATTGAACAGCACAAGCCAGAGCAGAGATCCCTGTGGTGCTTCATTTAGAATCGCTCTCACTATGAAAATTGCTCATTTCAACCACATTCCCTCTCTTTAACCAGTTCTTCATTTATGTGATGGTGTTTCTTCTTATCCAATAGCAATTTTGTTTACTTGAGTCAACAAACAGTTATTAGGGAGAAATGTGTTAGCTAATTATTAAATCATTTTACATTCATTTCTGTCTCTGGATGTTGCCAACATTTTTCATTTTCAGAAGCATTCATCTGCCTCTCACTGCCTCGTTAGTGCTTTTTCAGTTCTCACTTTCAGATGCCGTATATTCATAGGCCTTAAAATGATCCTCATAAATCTTTGGAGTTGTTGGGAGCCAGACACAATTCTCTCTTCATCAAGCTATTAATAGCAGTGAAAGACATACACTGTCCATCTTGCAGATATTTCTGCCTTTTTACCGCTAGAATCTCTTGGTCTTTTCATCAATATAGAGACATATAAGTGGATTTACTTTCACCGAAGTCTCAGAACTGCTCTTGGTTTCTCAGTTCCAAATTTGCTACCCCCCTTACAGTATTTGATGCAGATTGCATCACATATTCCATTTGCCATATTCCAAAGATTAATATCCAGTGGTTACCACTGAGACTGACCCATAACCTCATCCAGAAGTAAGGGATTTTAAGTACCTGTCTCTGATTTAATTTAACTAAGATTAGATTTCACACATACATACCATTTTAATATCCTCTTTTAAAAAATCAGATGCATAGTTAACCCCAACTGGTTTAATATGGATTTCAAATATCTCTAAGATAGAGCAGCTGAATCTGGGAGGAGGGGGATGAGGAGGAGGTCACTACTTCCCTGGGGAGCAGTGGGACATGTTTATGGAGGGAACAACCCAAGACAAGAATTCTTTCAAGAAAAGGAAAATAAAGAAGTGCAGAGGCTAAGGCTGTGACAGATGCAAGGATACCTGGGCCTATAGAGCCAAGGGGCCATTCCTGGTTAGGCAATTTGGATATAGATACCCTAAGTCCAGGAAGTGGAAGATCATTTTGCCTTGTGGATGTGATCTGTACTCTACCAATTATCTTCGAGAGCACGAGGTCCCTGCCTGCCCTATTTAATGCTCCAGCTGTTGCCTGTCTCACTGGTGACAGAACAAGAAAATGCCTCAATTTGGGCAGTTTTCTGCAATTCAGAAAATCCCTGAACTGACTTTAAAAAACCCCCTGGAGACACAGAGGTTTGCCCTGCAAAGACATAGTGGATGGGAGAAAGAATGTTTTATAACCTTTTTTACTTCTATTCAGCCGGATTTAGGACTATAGTTTTTTTCTGAAGAGGAAGTTGAGAATATGCATTTAAACTCCAATGAAACATGTTTTTCCTAAGTTTAAAGTCTTTATACTCTCATTTGGAGAGTTTATTTTGGAAATGTATTCTTCAAAGCTCTGTCTAGCTTGCTCTCCTGATGCAAGAAATTATGCATCCATTTAAACATCTGAGTTTCTCTCTGCAGCATGGCTTTCTTCAAAATCAGCTTGGTCTGTGTTTGCAGCTTCTGTTTCAATGAGAGCATTTCAAGCTCTCATTTTCTTAGTCTAGATTTTAATTAATTGAGCTCTGAGTATTTTTACACCAATGTGGGATATGCTGTTTTTCACTACTTATGCAGATATGCACTGTTCTGCATCATAATTGTTTTGATATGAATATGAATTACACAGCAATTGACCTTGGGCTCTGCTTAGTCTGTGCTGACTGTCAGAGGACTGCTTTGTCCTCTGCATAAATAGCAAATCACATCACTTTTTATCTGAGTCTTTGTACAAAAATATGCTTTCCCTGGGGACCCATTTACATTGATCCAATAGTCACTATAATTTTCACTTTTCTGTGCTCCTTACATGCCCTTTGCTCTCCTCATAGGTTGTACAGTGACCTCCAGTGCCTTTCAGCTTGCTCCTTATATGTTATCTGCACACCTTCTACTTTCTGTGCCATGCTATTGCCTGAAAATTTGGTAGCTCTGAAACCTTTTTTTTATAACTCTTCTCTCCCAGAGCTGCTGGCTCAGTGGATTTCACTTGTTGCAGGGAGCAATTTGAAGGTGTGTGATTTAGAGACATGGAATGAGACTGAAAGTAGAGAGCTAAGGGATGTACACTGGCCTTAGGTGTCATCTGTGCCCCCCTGAAATGCAACTGCTGTTGCAGCCCAAAGGTGACACCAAAGGAGAATGACAACCTTTCCAAAGTGACCCTTGGAGCTGGTCCAGTGAGTGCTGATATCACACATAGGATGTGTGTTTAGGACACTCCTTGGAGGTGCTGAGTGTTCTACTGGGAGGCCAAAGTGGGCCATGGCACCTCACACTGTGTGTTACTGATGCAGGGAGATGGTGACTCCCAACCACCTTACACCAGAAGTGTAGTGTGGAACTCCCCAAACCACCAACACGAGCAACAAAAGGAGACACAGAGGCAACCAGCAGCTGTGAGGGGAAGCAAAGGAGCAATCCATAGCATCCCAGCTAGAGCTAAGCATGTTCACTCCTCCGCTGGCTCACAGCTGCCTGGCCAGCCATGCCACTGTCTCGTAGGTGCCAGGTGGTTTACTGCTGTTTGTGTGGCAAGCCCAAGTCCCAAACAGATGGATGCTTATGACCTAGACCATACTATTGCAGCAAGGCTGGTCACTTGAAAGACTTTGTCAGGACATGGACAAGTGCAGTGCACAGAAGGAAGCTGCAGCTGAAGGGATATTATAGCCAAATAGGAAGAAGCTGCTTCCCCATCTATTTCATCTCTCCTGTGGTTTGCAGGGGCTGCTTTCTATGATAGCAGCAGATAAACTCTTCAGAGTCAGTCCAGCATAAATCCCTTCTGAGCTGAGCTGAGTTGTTGACAAGTTTGTGATCAGAGCTGAGATTAGCCTGCTGTGACCGTGTGTGTGTTGTGCTTTTGCTTTGCTTTGGTTGGAATTATGTGACCCCAAAGCAAAATTTTGTGGATGAAATGCCATGCCCTGCTGAAACCTTGTAGATTCATGTTTATTCATTTAAAATTTGTCTTCTCGAAAGTAATTTTCTTCTAAAATTGTTAATGTATCCTGATAGCTGTTGGAAATTTAATGCTGTCATTTTCCTTGGCTTGCTGTAGAGGGTTGTGTGTCACCTATAATTTATACAATATGGTGCTTAAAATATGGTGTTTTCTTATTACAGGGAGCTTGGAGAAACAACATGGCTGAGAAAATTAGCTGTAGATAGCCTCTAGAGATTTATGCATCTCAAGGATTTTGCGATCTCCTTTTGATGAGAATCATTAATAATGTTGCTTGTGTAGTTATACCTCCAGCTCTGCCTGGCAATCCTGAACTGTGATATCAGAGAGAAGTTGCAGTGCTCAGAGCCTAGTGTTGCTGGAAAAGTCAATCAATCCCATCCTGCACAGACAAGGCTGCTCAAAGAGTCCACTGTCATTGCAGTTTGGCTGGTGAAATGTGGGAAAGAAAGCACTGGCAGGGACTGTAGTTGAAAGATACTCCAGTGTGGTTTAATTTGTTCCAGGCACTGCTTTTTCCAAAGAGTTCCAATTTAACCACATCTATGCTAGCTGCTGCACCTGGAGGGACTTTGGTGCTCTGTCTCCAGGAAAACAGTATATGTTTATAACTCGTACCAGTAAAGCATGAAGTAAATTCAACGAAGATTTTTACCAGCAACAATACCATCCAAAAATATGGAAGTCCTCTTTAGAAAAACAAGGAAATATGAGTCACTTGGTAAACAACAAAAAATAAAAGTCCAAGTTAAGCAGAATTCATGAAAAATCAAACAAAAAAAAACAGGAGAAATTGAAAAAAAAATATTTTTTAAAGATATGGTGTCTAAATGACCAGGCTAAGAAAACATTTGCCTTTACATCTACCAAATTTAAAGTTTTTTGACTCTATTACTTCCCAAATGCTTCCAAGAAAAGTGGGATCTGCTGTGGTTGCTTTAAGCTACTGGATGTCTCAGAGGGACAAGGCCACATTTCTAGAGAAGTTGTTCACTAGAGGACACACAGACTCATAGAATCACAGAATATGCTGAGTTGGAAGGGACCCATCAGGATCATTGAGTCCAACTCCTGCCCCTGCACAGGACACCCAAAGGGTCACACCATGTGCCCAAGAGCATTTCCCAAATGCTTCTGGAACTCTGTCAGGCTTGGTTCTGTGACCACTTCCTTGAGGATCCTATTCCAGTGCCCAACCATCCTCTGGATGAAAAAGTTTCTTGTGATATTCAACCTAAACCTCCCCTGACACAACTTCAGGCCTTTAAGGTCCTTTCCAACCCAAACCATTCTATGACTATGATTGCTAACAAACAGCTCTTCTGAGAGCAGGATGTTTGCATTTAGCTCATAATGAAAGTAAAATATGCAGAAGTTTCAAGCAAATTAAGCAATTAAAATTGCAAACCAATAAAACTATTTTAACAGTATGTTATTGCATAGAGAAAAGCCAATACTTATTATATTGTTATAACACTAACTCAACCAGACACAATAGGAAACAGCCACTTAACTCTGGAGTCAGCAACAGTAAATCATTGGTGTTTTCAGCTTAAGGCAAATAGGAGAACTGAGATGAAAGCTCTAGTATTCAGAGTGGACTAGTCAGGAGAACAAGAAGAAACATGTTGATAGGACAAACTGAGGGCATGGCAAGGCTTGGGACACTCCATTGTGCAATTCACATGAGCAACTTCTGTAATATTGCATTAATATTGCAACAGACAGTGTAAAGGTACTGAACTGAATCACATAACCCTGGTCAAAGTTAGAAGAAAGCTGTCTTCCAGACACATGGTCAAGTCTTGCTGCTCCCTGATGTGGCTCTGGCTTCCTTCACTACACTTTGTTGTGTATTGTGGGAGCCTGCAGCACACAGAGAGGACAAGCTGCCTGAAGATCAGCTGTCCCTCACACAGAAGTTGCCACATCTCCCCAGTTAAACATGCTCTCTCCAGAGGGAGTAGCATATATATGTGGCACATGGATGTTTTACAATTGCAACTTGAGTGTTTGTTTCTTAGGGAAGTATGTAGGAAGGGGCTGAAGGTTCTTTTGATATTCAAAGCACAAATCAAATCACCCTCACAGGCTGGAGGCTGCATCAGAGACCTTGGAAATTTGGAAGGGTACACATGCATATGCAGACAAACAATTTTTGCTTGAATTTTTGTCAGCATATCCCAAGCACAGAGCACAGACTAGGCCTGTACCATATACCTGGGAAGCATCATAAGCTGTGAAGCACCATAAGCTGTGAAGACTGCAGTATGAGGAACCTCTGCAGTTCCTCAGAGGGATTCTGCACAGTGAAGGAGACTGTCATGATGCGATCTTCTAGCCACAGAGCACCTGAATGTGTGCACTGAGCTTCTGTAAGGTCCCTACAGTTTAAAGTCCTTTGTAAAATAGTTTTTAAGTGCCTAGACCTTCTCCACTCCACTGTTTTTGAAGAAAGGAATTGTGGAAGGATGGGGTGCCATGCTTAAAGTTCCAGAAAAATCATTGTCTAGCTCCACATAACCTGGGTAAATGGATGAGACGTCATCCTGTAGTGATATTTCATATGCATGTTGTATTCAATGATCATGAACCCGGTTTATAAGTGATGCAAAAGACCTCCCAAATCCCAAGAAGTTTGTGTTAGAAATTCCAGTTATACCAACCAGAAGTTATGACGCTTTCTCTACAGCTTTCACCCGTTCCTGGTAACTTGGCTATCTCAGGGTACTTGGCAGTGTGTTGGAGATCATAGACCGGCAGGAGATCACAGACCGGGGTTGTGCAACATTTTTAACCAGTGGTGAGGAAATAGGTTGTGGCTAATTGGTGTGCAGAAAGGACTGAAGGGTTCAGTGAGTGACTGAGGCATTGCCTTCAGAAAAGTTAATCTGTTCCAATCCATCAAAAAGCAGCAAAACAACTGAAGTATAAAATGACCAGGCGAGGAATTAATTTGCTTGAATGCATGGAAGAATTTGTGCCTATGTGATGTATTTAGATATCAGCTCAAGGATTTACAACATACATAATTAACTGGTGTAGCAGAGAGGTGAATCTTAAATGGCCTCACAGTATCAATAAAACATACTGGAAATAATCGATGAATTTTCCTAGATCAGGCTAGTATATAATTTCATCATCTTCCTTCTGAAATCTATGTTTTTAAACCAAGGAGCTGATCCAACCCCCTGCCTTTATGGGAATGCTCATACTGACTTCAGTGGACTTTGGGTCAGGCTTCTGATGAATATCACATAAGTTTTTAATGTCCTGAAAGGTTTTAAAACACATAAACCTTAGGGGTTTTTCAGTTAAGTAATTATATACCTTAATTTTTCATGGAAAAATTAATGGAAATCCACAACAGAGATTTGGAGTAATATACAAAAAAAACTCATGCAAAGATCTACTTGTTTCAGTCTAAAATAAGTACTGAGGCTAATAATTAGTAAGAAAAATCAGTTAGTTTTCTTTATCGCTTGCCAACAACTAGATTCTGACTGCATGGAAATTTTCTTTCTTCTGCCTTAATGGCAAGAGAACTTTACCAGTTTGTTCATAGTCGAGATTATCTGAACGCTGTTGTGCCCCAAAGTGAAATGAAATAACATGTCAGGAGTTTCAAATTGCCAGCTGTTGTGAAGCTGCAGTTGAAACATAAAGAAATCCTGGGATTAGAAAACATCCCCCCTCTCTCTGTCTCTCTTTTTTTTTTAATTTAAAGAAATCACATCAATCAGGAAGAACAGAAAATTCTTTCAATGGGCTTTTTGTCATCTGATAGTGAATTACTGAAACAGCTGGTTTGAAGGATGCCATTTATTATGTGCTGCTTTGAACTGATACGCCACTCACAGTTGCTTCTGTCCTATGCTCATGCTTCATACAGAGCAGGAACCTGCTAGTGCTAAACATCCCGATCTCACATTGTTATTAAAATAACATCTGGAATAGACGTGGCCCTTTATGTTTTAAGTTTTTGTGTTGTTATGGACATATTTCCCCATAAAGACAAGCATAACTAACATATCAAAAGATATTTGTTTTGACGAGAGCAACATTTTGCAACTTAAAATGATATAGGCCAAAATTTATCATCGCATATAGCAGATATAGCAGTTCTCTCCCATAATTTATTGGCATGGGTTCCAACAAGGGCAGTTTTGCCCTGCTTGGAAAGCAGTCTTTTTATGTGAGCAGAATACAGATCATCTCTTTGCTCTTTACTTTATTTTCTACATATTTTCAGTGCTTCCTGTAGTCAGCAGAATGACTAAAATTGCTGGAAACTCCCCCCAAACTCCCAAACTCCCATATATATCCAAGAATTTGTGTTATAAAACTTAGCAATAATTTTTTGTAGCATTGTGCTGCCATGGAACAGCCAAGGAAATTGATTCAGTGGGAGAGCCATGACTCCTTTCTGCTCAGTTTGATCTGCTCAGACATTATAAATCTTTTCCAAATACTGAACATTAGCTGATGAGGAAGGGATTTCTGGTTTGGGGTCATAAGCCTTCAAGTAGCGCTGTGCACTGAATTGCTAGGATGCTATCACAGTATTTGCTCTGCAGCATTCACTGAGATCACATGGATCTAACTGAGCTCCTCAATGGACTCCTTCACTGTCTGTGCTACAGCTGGTCTATTGCTAAACTGTCCTTCCACACTGTAAGCCTCTGTGCAAGGTAAACATTTCTTCCACTCAGCTTAAGAAAGGCTTGTTTAAAATACCATTCTCAAAGTCCTAGCTGTTCTCTTTATAAGCAAATAAAACTATTGTTTCAACAGGTATTTCATATTAGGAAAAGTCAATAAAAGAATTTGGGAAAATATGATTGACATACTGACAATTATTCTCCTGCGTATCTGTAAACACACACTAAGAAAAATCCATTGTAGGTTGCTTGAGACAGCTTTTGGTGTAGAATTTTACCTCAAAATAAGAGTAACAAAGGAAGATAGTGTGATCTGCTCATGATCTCAGATAGTTCTGTATGATCCATGTGTTTTGGATGTATATGCCTGCATTTTGCCATTAATTAGCAGTGTCCGGGAATGCACATTTCATATGTATGGGTCATGGAAAGGTGATCACATTGCCAAGTGCCACGTATTATTTACCAGTATTTTTGTAGATGGATTTGTCAGGTCAGAAGAACACAAAGTGTATGGCACAGTCTTTTATCTTTATAAAATACATTACTGTATATAGCAAGGTAGTTACTTTCCAGAACAATGAGGAATGTACAGAAACATTGCAATAATAGTGGTTGAGAAAGGGCATCACTTTATCACTTTGTTTTCCCCCATCCTTTACACACCTTGAGATTTTTATCTCCCTATATAACTACTCCTTTAGTCTTATTTACTGAAAAGGTCTGACAAGGTCTAGGGCAGTGAAGTCAAATTTGGAGTTGTTTTGAGCCCATTTTACTTGTTGAAGTTTATTACTGTGTCTAAATTTAGAAAGGGATGTCCCTATGATGGGCCTTCTGAGTGTCCTGTGACAGAAGACATAGTAGTAACCCATAAAATATTTCACAATAATGCATACTTGAGAGTACAGAGTTGTAAGAATTGGATGTTTACAAATCAGTGCTTTGAAAATGCTCACCTCCTGTTTTTTTTCTGTGGTGTAAACATGATTTCAGGTTTTGGACGTGAACAATTCTTTCTTTAAAAGCACAGAATATTTCTTTAACTCTTGAAGAGAACTTTGCATATTCATAGAAGCTCTTTAAAATGCTTCGGGGAGCTGGCAACTCCCAGGAGATAGAGGTCAATCACAAATGTGGGTCTGTACATGCTTGTAGTGTCTGCTGATCTCAACAGCACAGGAAAGAAATGCTGCCTGGGTGGAAATGACAACAGATACCTGCAATTCTAAAGTATTCCTATGTCCAAACTTCTTATTGAAGCTCCAGGATTTCATATGGTTAAAGAACGTCCCTAAGGTCAGCTTGGGTTGGTAGTCTGAAGAACGCAAAATTAATTCCTTTCCATGACAATCGTGACCATGTGAGTTCTGGGGACGGTCTTGACCACAGTGTTCATGAGAGGATACAGTTCAGGTTCCTGAGAAGACGGAGTAAAGCAGGTAGGAAGATCACAGTCCTGGATATCGGAAGAGCAGGCTGTGGCTTATTCACAGATCTGCTTGGAGAAATCCAATGGGATACAGCCCCAGAGAGAAGAGAGGTTTGGGAAAGCTGTTTGCTTTTCAAGGATCCCCTTATTTAAGCTGAAGACAGAAGGTCTGCACAGATGAACGAGCAGGTCCTGACAAAATTCAGGCATAAAAATGAAGCATACAAGAGGTGGAACCAGGCACAGGGGATCCAGGAGGAATGTGTTGTGAAGGGTTGGGCTTAGAAAAACCGAAGTCCATCTGGAGCTGAATCTGCTGAGGTATGTAAGGGGCATCAGAAAAGGCTTCTACAGGTACTTAGGAAGCAAAAGAAAGACTGGGGAAAATGTGGGACAGCTGCTTAATAGTCCAGGGAATCTGGTGATAAAGAACATGGAAAAGGCCAAAGTACCAAGTGCCTTCTTCACCTACATTTTTACTGATAAACTAATGACTATATACTAATATACTTCATATACTAATGATCTTGAAACATTCTAAGTCCCTCAGATATGGGAGAAAATCTGGAATGAGGTTCAGCTGTCATTAATTTGTGTCATGTATCTAATTCTTTATTCATACTACACACAGTTATTTCAGCCTGTAAACTCTTCTAGGCAAGGAATTGTGTTCATTAATTTGCCTTCAGAAAGATGTTATGTGTTTTATGCTGAACAGTGTCTCTGGAGGTATTCTTAAAATAAGTTACATTAAATGGCTTTGCACTTTGGGAAAGCATACTCCCTATTAACAATCCCTGCCTGATTCTTAATTTAGTTTCTTTTTCTGGTTTATCTGCACATGTGCAGATAACCAAGCTGTAAACTCCCAGTAGATTTCAGAGGCCAGACTAGTTTGCTGCGTGCAGTAATCCACAAACACCACGCCATGCAGTTCAGTCTGCTACACCAACCCCTTCTGACTCCAGGAAAACTTGACAACCAACAGGACATCCCCAAGGAGAAAAGCATGGGAGTCAGGATCTTTCTCACTGCTTCCAAGAACAGGGATTAAAAATGTAGGGTTTTTTTCCTCCATGGGTAAGTGAATAAATCAGGTTGTTTTTTCTTCCTTTTGCTGATCCATGGCTTTACATGTGTGTATCTAATTAAGGAGAATCCATGCTGAAATAAAATTGCCGTGGCAGTAATCTTTTAATTCTAGGAAAAAATAAAACCTCCAGGGCAAAAAAAAAGTGGTAATTAAGAAAATAACTTTTAACATTTGCAGATTATGCTGACTCAGGAGTGAGAGAGGTTTGCCTTGAAGTGGTTTCCCTCTGTCCCAAGGCTTCCTGCTGCCTTTTAAGCCTTTTGTTTGAAAGCCTCTTACACTGCAGTTTTGCTTTCACCTGCCCTCTGTGTTCTCCCTTTGTTTTTTAGGTTTGTTTGGGGTTTTTTGGGGGGAGGGGAGATTTTTTGGGTGGGTTTGTTTGTTTGGGGTTTTTTGTGGGTTTTTTTGTGCTTGCTGACATTTCTTGGAAACAACTCTCGCCTTTCTGTCTGTTTTTGGCATTTTTGCAATGTGCTCCTGCCTCCCTCCTCCCCCTTGTCCTTCTATCCCTCCTGTGTCTTGTCCCACTGCAGTTGTTGGTTTTCTCCCCAGCACTTCATACTTCTTCCTTTTGTTTGGTCTCTGTGGCAGGATTGAAAGTAGTTGCTGAAAGAACAGCAGAAGGACATAGATTTCAGCCGAACAGAATTGGCCTTGCAAGGAACCATGCAGAAAAAAACCCAATATTAAGTTGTGTTTGGACACAATGGCCTAAAAAATAAATTTTCCACAGGTTTATGAAGAGTGGCATCTTTTTGAAATATTTTTAAGTGAAGGGCCCCCCAGCATGTTAGTATAGATAATATCATTATCAATATATATATATGATAATGTTGTTCCAAGCTCTGCATATATGAGGGGTTAAAAACTGTTGATTTCAGAAAAGTAGGAAAAACAGATTGGAAAGGATCAAGAAAGGAAAGAAGATGTTCTTTCCCCGAGTAAATTACCATATTGCAAGAAGGTGATGTTGTGGCACTAACTCCAGAAGTCTTGTTCTCAGAGCACAGTGGGGTTTAGAGATCCCTGCTGCTACTGGAAGATAGGAAGAAAAAGCTGTATTTCACCAAGGGAAGCTCTTGGCAAAGTTCAGCATAGCTGTAGATATGTATTTGTTAAAGGTGGAAACACATTTTATTTGAATTCTATTTTTTGCTACAAGTGCTGGGCTCAGTCCAGAGCAATGCTGTCTCTTGCTAGTGAGGTAGCAATGTTGACTCAGAGCAGAACCTGGCCCCAAGTATTTTCATATTTTTTTGTTGTCTTTCTTCATAACTGAGTAAATTTTATGTAGAAGTAGTCAAATGTGAAATCAGTCATTGTGTTGGGCAAGATGAGAAATATTTCAAAAAAGTAGTAAGTCCTTGCAAACTGTTTATATTGCCAAGCAATTGTTTTTGTACATGTTAAACTACTCCAAATCATCAGGTATTTTTCTGGAGGAATGAGTATCTTGGAAGTAGTAATGACCTCCCAAAGTCATTTCACTCTTGCAAATGAGCATGTGTTAGAACATAACAATTAGAATTTTATTTTCTGTCTTTGGCTATGAAAGATGAAAAGCATTTTCTTCTCCTGCCCTTCCTCCTCTTGTACTCAGGCATTAGCTCATTGGCAGCTGATTAGGATTGTTCCTCAGCAGTCAACAAGCTGCAAGTTTCAATTCAACACCATGATTAACCAGTCACTGCTTCCTTGTAGGAGTCGTGTATGCTGCTGGCCCGGGGGATCCTGCTGTGCTGGGGTTGTGTCTGGCCTGAAAACTTTGCCTTTGAGGAGCTGGTATCATCTTCAAGGTAGAGGGAGGAGACAGGCTGGAGGGTAAGACATCCTTGTTCTCTGTGACTGGCTTTATGGGCTGCCACTCCTGCTTTCTTGTGCTTTGTGAAGACCAGTCTGAAAACTGCTGTCTGGTTTCCACCAGCAAAATACTGGACCACCACGTTGACAAACAGAGGCAGTTAGCACAACACATCAGTGGGTATCAAACCCTGAGACACTATAATAAAGGGAAAGTGCTGTTTTTCAAAAGAATTCTCTGTATATTAGATAACTGATAGTATTCATCAAGACTGACTCATCAGCCAGTGGTAAGTCAGGGATAACATTTGAAAGTCTTTCTATTCCAGATGTGATCATATCCTCCAGATTATTTAAAAGGCTAATAAATCCAAAACAAGTCCCAAAAAAGGCTGACACTCATCCCAGCAAGACTATCTTCTATTTTCCATTTATGTCAATGTGCATGGTCTGCAGGTGGTTCTCAGCAGAGAAAGAGAAGTTGAGTGGATTGTGCATGCCTGTTCTGCAGCACATATGCTGCCATCCATCCAGGTGGGAAGTCTTCTCTCCTGTGCCAGGCAAATGTCCATGCTTGGAGCTGGGCATGTAAAGCAAGATATGCTGAGCTTCTTAGCTTCTGAGCTTATGTGTTCAGTCTTTCTTATAATAAATGAACTCTATTAAAAAGTTGGTGCTTGGCTTTTAAAAAAGTAATACCTCATTTCTGTAGATACTATGGTAGTTTCTGGGTGCAAATATTAGTGCAACCATCCATTCTCCAGCAGATATTACTGCAATGTCAGTGCCAGTGTTATGTGATGAATTGCCATGGGTTGTTAGTGGCTCGCTTTTTTCTGCAGGATTGGTTGAGCTGACAGATTTCAGTAAATATCAGCCTTATACTAAATTTTGATCTCTTAACTAGAGCCTGTAGAACTGTTTTGCTAATCTTGTAAGTTATGTGAAGGAATATACTATGGAATGACATTAGTGAGTACTTGAAAGACTCTCCTGCTAAATAATATCCGTTATCACTGAAATAAAGGTATTTATGCTCCATCTGGGTCACTAATTTTGTTTTGCCACAAAGCAGGCATTTGCTTAGGATGGGAAGAAAAATTTGGAAGATTAATTGGTGCGTACATGAAGTTTTACAGTTGTTATTTACATGTAATGCAATCAGTAATAAAGCATTTGTGTCTCCTGATGTTTATTAAAACACTTATCTTATTTGCATAGAAATGGCTAAACAAAAAATTAAACACTCCTTGGAAGCAGAGTGGCTGAAGCTAAACTTTTCTCATTATTTTGGAAACAGATGTGTGATCATGTTTTAGCCCCAATGAAAGTTAGTGCAATTTACCTGCCAGTCTTTCCTGGGATAAGCATAGCTGATAATCTTCTTCTTCGTATCAGAGTCCAAGGCTTGGACTTATTCCAAAGAAATATTACTCCTTCAAACACTCATTCTTCCTATCCAATACTTCTTATCTCACAAATTTGCTTTAAAACTGTTAAGATGACAACTTTCTGACAAGGTATTTTTCCTTCCAGTTGAATTATTTCAGAGAATTCCATCATACTGAGCAAAAAAATATTATTTCCAGTTAAATAATGGATACGGAGACTGTGCCAAGCAATCCGTTGAGATTAGGAGGTCTCTGGTCTGACAACAGAGCTCAGTGGCTAGTGTTATTAATTTCTCTGGGTTGTAAAATTGCTTATTTTTGCCGTCCAAATAGAAGAACCCAGGGTTTTAAATAGTTGTAATAAATAAGAAACTTGTATATAATTTAAAATGTGAGTTATATAAAAATAGATTTAGTGTCAATGAAGTGTTAGAAATATCAGGTCAAAGGGTCTGCTGCCAAGAATTGACAGTCTCTCTGACTTCCATAGAGTTACTCTAGCAGTGTATTTGCACAGTGATTAATCTCTAAGAAATGCCAAAAGCAGAAAACAAACTGTTGTTTCTTGCACGTGGAACACTAAAGCCTGAACAGGAATATGAACAGTTTAGGGATCATAATGCAGAAAATTCTGTTAGGAAGAAAAGGAATAAGGTAGGCTGGAGAATTGATGGGAGGAAATGCTGGAATGACAACTGACAGAAAAAATTATTTCTCTAAACTAATTTTTGCTGTCTCCTGCAATAGTTTCAGATTGAGTCTGGGAACAGTGGAAAGGAATTTGGAACCTGAGTAAATAATTGCACAGAGGGAGAGTAAGCAGCAACTAAGAAAAGAGATCACTGACAGGGAAAAAAGAGATTTCTTGTAGGTTTATGGTGAATTTAAATGTTTGCTAAAGAATAATGTGCAGAGAACTGAAGCACAAAGATAAAGGACAAACCTCACCTCTCCAAGGTGACAAAGAAATCAGCTGGTAATAATGCATAAATGCAAGGCCACTGCTGAAACTAAATCCTGATGCATAAATAACAGTTCACATGCTTCTGTGCTTTGTTTGACTTGGCTCCTGAACCTTTGCATCAGTAAGTGTGATGATTTATGCAGAAGAAAAAAATTCTCAAAAGACAGACTCTGGTCCTCACAGCCATGAGATGCTGGGCCACATTGAACAATGGTTATTTTGTCAAGAGTGCAGAGACCTCAGCTGCATGGTGTCCTGGTTTTGGCTAGTGTGGAGTTAATTTTCTTCACAGTGGCTGGTGTGGGGCTGTGTTTTGGATTTGTGCTGAACACAGACTTGATAATACAGAGATGTTTTTGTTATTGCTGGGCAGGGCTTACACAGAGCCAAGGCCTTTTCTGATTTTTGTACTGCCAGGCTGGGAAAGGGGCTGGGGGTGCTTGGGAGACTGGGACGAGACGCAGCTAGGCCAGATGACCCAAACTGACCAAAGGTATATTCCAGACCATGCTCAGTGCATAAAGTGGGAGGAAGAAGGAGTAAGCGGACATCTGGCGTGATGCCATTTGTCTTCCCAAGTCACCATTACATGTGATGAGGCCCTTCTCTCTTGAGTATGGCTGAACTCCCACCTGCCCATGGGAGGCAGGAAATTCATTCCTTGTTTTACTTTGCTTGACTCAGTGCCTTTTGCTTTCCCTATTAAACTGTCTTTTCTCAGCTTGTGCATTTTTTACCTTTTACTCTTCTGATTCTCTCCCTAATCCTACAGGTAGGGGAGTGAATGAGTGGCTGAATGGGGCTTGGCTGCTGGCTGAGGTTGAACCATGGCAGATGGTGCTAATGCAATTAAGAACTTGGCCCATGACAACCTGGGTTCATTGCTGTAAATGAGCACTTCCTCTTCAAGGTTTCCCTGTTTCACTTTTGTCTCTGATGACCTCAAGTGCACATCCCAGTCTGGTCCAAGATGTCCTCCCTCTGTCCTGGCCCACTGCTGCACCTTCCTGTACCCATTGTCTTGTCTGAAAATGGTAGCTGGACTCAAGTTTTGTCTGATTTTCAGAAACATATATCATTCCTCAAATGTAAGATGTACTTCAAATGTGCATTAGGAGTCATTGAGCTAAATCTTTGTGGTATGGATAAGGTATGAAGTGTCTTGAGTGCTTGAGACACCTTAAGCAAACAGTGGCAAGAAATATATAAATGGATGTTGATTTCTCAAGAAGCAGTTTAATTCTTCTGGCTAGTTTCAGGTTATGCAGGCTAGAAAGTGGTGGTATGGATTCATGATAACTCAGCTCCTGCCTTTAAAAGCAAGACATATGCTAAGAGACCACCTCAATAAACTAACTGTGCAGTCCTGCTTCTTTGAACAGTTGTTCTGGGGTCAGCAGTGTCCTTGTGTTGGTGTGGTGGAGAGAAGCTTTTAACCATTGGATGGCTCTGATGCAGTAGGATTTTAGCTTTTATATTTTTCAAATCCTGTACTGCTTTAGGGTATAACTCTAAAACTCCATAGCTTGTCAGCTACTGTTCTCCCATTTTATTCAGACAAAACAATCCCTCTAGGCCCATAACTCAAGGACACTCTATTGCCCCAGGCCTCAAAAAGTATAACCAAAAGTGAGTTGGCAGGGAGCAAACTGGGAGTATATGACTTCATTACCAGAAGCTGTAATTGGAGGATTAACCCCTGATATGTAAATGGACCATCTTGCAGCAGCCCTCTTATTAGAGAGTAAAAATGAGCCAAGGCACAGACTTCTTGTTAAACACAGCATAAAAAGGGTCCTGGTTTATCCCTCTTCATGGCTTAGTCATCTTATCTCCAACTATTCACTGACACTGGCTGCAGCAAGCTCCTACTGTAGGTTTCTCTTGCAGGCTCTGACTGCTGGTTATTTCCTGCTAAACCACAACTGCATGCGTTAGTTTGCAGACTCTGAAGGCAGGCTTTCACCTAGCTAGACTACGGCTACAGGTTCTAACAACAGGCTCTAACTGCAGACCAGACTAACCTTGCAGAAGCGATTCTCTCTCTCCAGGATCCTGCTTCACAAGTCTTTCCTCCATGCTCCTGAAAGCTCCTCCTCCATGATGATCCTCCTCTTACCAGCTCACCCCCTTTTATGTCTCACTCATCCTAATTGGAGATAGCTGTTACTCATCTGGGGCAAGGCTGTATTGGTTAATTCTCATAGCTGTTACTTATCAGGGGTGAGCCCACCTGTATTCTCTTCTCCTACAGGACCAAACTTAAAACTGTCTGAAAAACTCATCATTATTGTCTATCTTGGGTGTAGCCCCTTTTTGGAGGCTTTTGACTGCTCAAGGTGTACCTATTGAAGGCCTTTAATAAATACCTGCTTTATTCTCTTATTGTTGTCTAGCCTCTGTTCTAGGTAGCCACTCCAAGGGATCAGCTCATGTTAAGTGCTGTATGCAAAAATGAAATGTCAAAATACTCCAGGAACCTGAGCCTGTGTTAACCGTAATGAGTGAACAATGCCAGTGTGCCATGTCATACATCCCAGCAGAAGAATTGGGGAATCTTGCAAGTGCTCATGGTTTTAGAGGGAAGATATGTACTGCCTGCATGGCTGGGAAGACAGACAGAAGTAGTCCTCAGGGCCTGCTTAGAGGTTGTTTTTAGGAGAATGCTCACAGATATCTTGAGATTCCAAGGACAAAATAATTAAAGAAAAACAGAAAAATAAAATGCAATAGGAAAACACTGGGTAGTCTCATTAAAGGCACAAATACCATTGTTTGAGAGCAGAAATAGGTGATAAAACATGACAGCTGGGGCTTGTTCAATGCATGAACTTTTGTCAGGGCTGTAAAATTAATCAGATTCCTTAGAGTAACATGACTCACCCTGGTTCTTCGAAATCACCTTTGATTGTTTGCCTGGCTATGACAGCCAAGCACTGCTTTGTTGGGAAGCAGGTTTCTAGGACAGAGACCTCTCTCAGACAGAACTAGGGTAACCTCTGAGGCCTGGTAGGCAACACTGGCCATGGGCAGCTATTACTGGCCTGTGATCTACTCAGGTGTAATGGCAGTGATGGTCATGAGACACATCTGACCAAGGGGCCATCTTCAAAGCAAACCAAATGGTCATAAGTCACTGAACCTCCAACCACTGCCTTTCCCAGCTTGGCCAGAGCTCTCCTGCTTCCACTGGAGGCTTAGCTGCCTTCTACAGTGCCACTTAGAGCCCTTTGAGTAGTCCACTTCTTGGATTTCCTTTCTTCTCACTCATAAATAGATGTGTTTTCCACTTACTCTGGCTTTACAGTCATCTTCCCTATCTTACCTATAACCTTTAGCCCAGGAGCACATAACTGAAGTGACTGGGCCAAACAGCTGAGAAGTCTATATTATCTGCAATTATTGTTCGACATAACAGAGGACAATTTAAATATGTTTTCACTTTTGCTTACATTAATGATTTGGCGGTTGGAGGAAAAAGTCATGCTTGTCTCCATGCAGTGATCTATCATTTTATTCATAATTATCCCTTGGAGTAACTGTAAATAATGAGAAAACAAAATTTTCAGGAAAATATTAGTATTTTTTTTTTGCATACAAATTTCACTCATAAATGTAGTTTTCCCTTCCTCTGGCTTTATAATACACTATTCCCGACAAGATTCAGCACAGGAATGCATAACCCAGGTGACCAGACCAAGCATCTGAGAACTCACGTGGTTTTGATATCTCTAATGAGAATGGAAAAGCTCTGCATGTCCTCACTCATGCTGTTGTAAGCAAGAGCAACCATTTAAGATGTTAAATATTCTGTACTAGTGCACATTTTGTAAAGCTTGAGCAGGGAATTTGTGGTTATTTCTGCTCAAAGGGTGCTGCAATGTTTTAAGGAATCTGTTCCAAAGACATTAGTTCTTAGAAAGGGAGGCTTAGGAACAAGTCTAAATCCTGCTAAGTATGATGAAGGGGTCTTTTGTGATCAGAGACAGAATTTCCCCAGGGAATTTGCAGTAAATGTAAAGAAATTGACTTCACTTAGACTAATTTGTGCATATTCCTACTACATCGAAGAAAACATAAAGAGAAATTGCACTGAATCTGTGTTTGAATGTTCTCTGCATTCAGTCAAGAGCCTTTCCTTCCAATTGTGCTTAAGATGTTGTTATTTATAACTCTCTGAATTAGGAGTTTGCTTTTTATATTTGTAGGAAAAGTTACTCTATAATGATAGCCTGTAACTGATTGACTAGTAATCCCCTGTAGTTGATTAATTTCTAATGAAAAATACAATTTCTCTGTTTTCATTTTGTTCTCTGCAAATTTTATGATCTGTTGAACAAACAGCATTCCAAAAGGATCTGTGATAATTGATGCTATGCAAATAGTTTTGATTGATTTTGTTAAAATAATATGATTGGGTTTTATTATCTGTCTCACTAAGCCTGACATTCACTTATCTGAAAATTAAATATCTGCATCTGAGTTGATATGATGCATATACAGGAGTATTTAGGATCTGTGCAATGATGCAGTTCTAAAGCAAATCTCACCCTTGTGTCTGTTGTCAGCTCAGTTCTTGGTGTGGTTGTTCTGTTTAACTGAATTCCTTTAAGAGGAAATTGAGCCAAAACCTCTGTTCCAGGTGTGCATCAAATGTCCTTCTATCTCTAGAAAGGTGTGGAGAGTGTGATGGATAACTGGCTAGCTGCAAAAGGTCACGCAGACATGAGAGAGTTTTGCTGAGCACACAGGAACTCTCATGAAAACCAGCAAGGCAGTAAGCTTCTATGTCCTTGAGCACAGCTGCTATACAATAACAAGACCTTGTAGCTGAAAGATAAGAGGGAGAAGCCTGGTTAAACTAAAACTTACTCAAACAATGTAACTACAAAGGAATGTAGAAAGAGGCGTAGCTGACTTTTAGTCTGAGCACCCATCCTAAGCTTAACTTTTGCAATATGTATGAGCTGATTATAGAAGATATAAATGTGTGTATGCTACCTGAAATAAACGAGATTTGCTGACCATGATAGCATGAGGCTCTTCTCCTGCGGCTCCGGTTAACCCAACAAAAGGCACAGTGATCTAAATGAATCCTTCAAGCAATTTTGAAATGTGCTTGTGGTGGAATAGCTGCCCTAGGTAGGATAGCTGGTCTAGGGGAGCCAGACTACATCAAGTCCAAACCAAACCCCATATGGATATGGAGTAGACATTGGGACTTCAGCACCATCTGCTTTGCTCTTCTGCTGTGTCAAAGCAGATGCTAAACCAAAAATGGCTTTAGTTTCCCACTATAGTCAACAGAGAGAAACAGGCCAAGCAACAGGTCTTTCTTAGACAACACTTGGCTTAGAGTATCAGAGCTACCTGTTTCCCTCCATTATTAAGGGATTATACAATGGCTCAGACATCAGTCTTTTAAACACCTAATTTAATGCAGTTTAATCCCATTACCTTGAATTTTTGCTCATAGCTCACTACTGAGATGTTCTCAGATGGTTCCATCATCCAGCTACGTAGGACGGCTTTGATTGTGAAGAGAGGATTGCACATGCTGTGTTTTTCAGTGCCCTTCTTTTCATTCTTCCCTTATTCCTCTGTGGTTCCTGCTCAAATGCAGGTTTGGAAGGAAATGGAGGAGTTGATCTGAGCTTGACCCTGCTGAAATCAACAGCAGAGTTGCCCTTGGTTCACCTGGTGCAGCTCTGCCTGATTTAGCTTGTCTTCCAAAGTCCTTGGTACTTCTGTAAATCAGATCCCAGGCACCACAAGCTGGTGATAGCTACTGAGAAGTGAGGTTGTATGACTTACTTGGCACTTCTGGGCAAGAGCAGGAAGGATGGGATAGGGGCACCAGTCAGCATCCAGCATAGCCTTGCCACAGTGATATCCTTCACCCTTGTCCCGTTATTCTGTCTGGGTCTGTGATTCCTGCTCAGGACTAAAACTGTCTGTCAGATAAGGGTCCCATGGGAAACTGGTGTATGAACACATCCTGAGAGACCACCATGGGATGTATTATATACCAATGACCTTAGTCTTGGCAGATCCTAAATTCTCTTCGTTTGGCTTCCCAACCTTAAATGTGCTCTTTAACTTACTTCTGTTACCTTGAGTTTTTTAGGCTCATAAACCCCCACATGTATTCACAGAAATCAGTCCTGTGGCATAGTCCTGATACTTCAGCTGGCCTTACAGCCTCATTGAGCCCATCTTGAGCCTAACTCATAGACTCAATTGTCCCTGCAGCTCCTTCAATCCATTCTGTCTTTAAATTTTGCATTATACAACCTATCCAATCCAATATCACACTGCAGACCTTTCTCAACCCAGCATCACATACAAAATATATTTTTTGGTTGATTTTTCTATGCAAATTAGCAGTTGACTTCCAAGAATTATTATGCATGCTTTATGTCTTGATTTAATAAATTTGTGCAAGTGGAAAGCCTAGGAGGGAGAGACAAAGGCATCATTGCATGGGTGCTTTGAGTTCTTTTACTGGCAATTTATTAGACTAATTGGGCATCACTAGCAGAGTGATTAGCTAAAATGAGAACCATTGTTTTATTTATTTAGAATTTACAAGTATTAGCATGACAACACTTGAGCTGCTGGCTGCTGGTTTTTTTTTTTTCCCTTTTGATATTTTCAGGTTCTTTACTATTTATTGTACCACAACAAACTGCAGTAGAAGATGTGTTTGCAAAGCTTTCTGTTAAAACTATGAAGTTCCCCATCAATGTCATTTCCAACAAGCATGAAAATATTTCCAACATCTTTCAATAATTGTCCACAGAGTAAATGAGCAACTGAGTCATGTATAACAAATTGTCCTAAATCATCTAAGAGTTAGTGCTCTAAATCCAGGAAAAGTTGAAATTCAGCATGAGCTTTCAGAAAAGCTTTACAGCACAGGGCAGCCTGAGTCCTGATGATTTCTGTGCTGGCAGAAGTGGGAAGCGCCTGTCTGCAATTTGAAGGTGTTCTCTATGCCAGCCCTTTTGCAGCCTGTCAGTAATTAGCAGCCCGTGGGTGTGTAGACCTGGGAAGAGTAATGTCAAGGCCTCTAATTTTCTTGAGGAGTGCACCCTGCTAAGCTATGCTGAGCCACAATAAGTGCTTGTCTGCTTATTAGCAACTTTGAGATCACAAAAAATGCACAGACATGCCCTATTTTTCTTTAACCAAGTGTGAGCCTCTTCACATTCTTCTGTCACAGAAAACATGTTGGTGTCAGCACATCAGTCACTGGACTCCCTGCAGAAAAGCCACAGCATCTGATTTTCCAGCTGCACCTGGGTGCTATCACGCTGCTCTTGCTTCACCCCAGCTCCAAGCACACCCTCTGCAAATAACAAACTGGCTCAGGGACCTCACCCTGGCTGGATCTCTGCCCTCAGAGAGTCCACAGGCAGAGACAGTAAAGATTTTGGATGAGACTCATCTTCCTCGCTGGTCTAAGCATCCTTGGCATCCTCAGGGGGCAATGGCTGTGCATAAATTCTCCCTGCCAGACAGGCATGCCCTGCCCGAGCTAAGGAAACTGCTGTTTTCTTTTACATGTATGCTTTGTTTCTCAAAGGGAGAGCTATGTCTCTTTTTTCGTATTTATTTTTGTGTAGTTTGTCTGTCAGTCTTCCCTCCAAACTTGTGATTATGTCAGACAGCTTCAGCCAAATTTAAAGAGGGCTTCTATTCATTCTGGATCTGCTCTTCACCACCTGCTATTTTCATCTGCTGCCACCTGATTCTTGTATCAGAAGAGACAGTGAACTGTCACTGCCTGTGTACTTTTCTCTGTGTTTTTTTCCTCCCAGAACATCTGTGTATAAACTGCAGTCTGCAGAAAAAATAGAATGCCAAAGAATTGTCAAAATAAAGTAAGACTCTTAAACTCCCACATTCTAAATTTTGGCACAGATTTGTTTGGTTTAAACATGGCTTGGACTGAGTACCTGGTAAGTGTTTTAAGCAGCCACTGCATGGCATGCTGTGTACTGTTGTTTTCAGATTGCAGAGCTGCTGTTCATGAACAAGTAATTTCTGGCAAGATTACATAAAATTACAATTCTGCCAGTCTAATTCTCACTACTCAGTGCTAAAGTGAACAATACAAAAATAGCATGTACCTGAAAACAAAAGAGTCAAACCTCCCCGTGCTCAAAATCCAAAATAAGATGATTGTATTTCAAAAATATGTATTAAAACGGGTTGTTAAGAGTGGAAAGACAAGGAGGGAAAAGCTGGGTTTGGCTAGTGCTGATGAAAGAATTAGGGCCCCCTGTAACTAGAAACTGAGAGTCCTTGCAGGCAGAACGCTGTAGGGATGAGAAATTTGTTTTTAGGGAATACAGAAAGGCACCTGAGCCATTTACGCCAGGTGATGGTCACATCCTTAATTAATTTTGAAATAGGTACTGGAAGTTTACATTAGAAGAAATGGACAGCACTTTCATAGCATGCAACTGAAGTTAGGACAAATAATCTGACCTGCAATACTTCATGTGTCATCCATACCTTTATCCATGACTTTCCAGTGAGCTGTTACACACTGATGTACTATGGGTTTGAGCCTGAAGTGGAACAGGATGAGATTTTTAGCGACTGATTTTCAGAGCACCAAGAACACTTCACTGGGGCTGATTTTTATTAATGCTGGTAAGGAAAGTTTTAAATTATTGACTTCCATTAAAACCAATATCAACAGCTATTATTAGCTAGTTCTGTATAAATATATATGTGTCACTAAAGCTTACTCTGCATATGAATATCTCTTGTCTCCATGAAAGACAATTCTCAGTGACACAATGTACTTTGGCTTGCTTTTTTCCCCTTCTGTCTCCCCTGACAAATGCGTGTGAGTGTGAGGAAGGAAAAGCATGAAACTCATTCCAGAACACATTTGTCAGTCATCCTTGTAGTGCTAGTGATTTAGATTTGTAACTTAAAGCTGGTAGCATTAGTATATAATTAGCTCTGAAATACTGGAAAATTAAAAGATTGATTTGGAAACACTGAAGGGAAAAAAGTGTCTGTTCTGGAGTCTAGTCTGGACCAAGTGCACTTTCTTGACCAAGTGCATCTTCAATTTTTCTCATTTACAAACTGTAAAACAGGGCCTAGAGTGCAGAAGCAAAGGTCATCTTTTATCTCATAACCCCCAATCTAATAATGGGACACAAATGATTAGGTGACAAAAATCACCCTTAAAATGAAGCTGTGTAGAATGAGCCTGGGTGAATGGTAACAGGTATCAGTCTATTAATAGTCTGTATTTAGTGCAACAGAAAATGGCTTTAAACTAACTAAAAAAATATATTCATTTGAGACCAGGTTTTCCCTGTACTTCCACCATAATCATCTCAGGACCATGTTGTGGCTGTTTTCTCCTTCTACTGTATTATCCACACCGTAGCATCCTGGACCCCTACCTCTGGACAAGCCTCCCCCAAGTCCACAGCATCCCTGCAGTTCTTCCCTTTTTTTCATAGATCTGCCACAGTATTTTTAGCCTCTTCCCAGCTTCCACTTCCACTGCAATGCACTGTTTTCCTCACTGCCTGATTTTTACTCATCTTTTGACCTGAAAATCAGGGAGCTGGCAGCACAGACTGTAAATGACATGAACTGATGTGGATGGTGATTTTCTGACCTACACTTCTGCTGCTGCCAGGCATAAGAGAGGATGGCTGAAGTCACCCTGTCTCTGTGGAGGAGCTGATGCAAAACTTACAGCAATTCCTTTGAGATCTATAATGGGATGGACCAAGGATTGAAAAAAATTGCTAAAGGGCACTGGCAGGGACTGATAACCTGGACAGCAGCAAGATTCTCATCTTTTTGTGAAGTGTTTCCACTTTTTCCTCTTTACCCCTCACCCTACTATAGTCCCAAATATTCTTAGATGCGACTGGTGGCTGTGCAGGATGTGAGATTTCATTCCAAGTGTTTAGTGGTGTTGGCTTTACAGAATCTGTTGTGTCCTTGACAGAGGACATCTCTCCAGGCCTCAGAGTATCTCATATAAGATGAAAAACCCACTGTGGAAACCAGAAAAAGTATCATGATAATATATGTACTGATGAGCCAGGATGTGTACTGAGACCTCTCCAGTTCCATCACGTGGCAAGAACCTTCTATCACTGCTGCTCCTGGCTGAGCTCAGGTAAAAATACCCTAGAAGCTAAATTGCACTTGAAGGCAGGGATCATCTTTTCAGTCTGTGTTCACACAAAACCTGCCAGAGGGCACTGATTCATCTTTGGGCTTCCTGTGAAGTACAGTCATATAGACATAATAATATCCTTACCTGGTTCTGCCCTGCAGCCTGTTCTGTACAAAGTAACATAACTTTGCATTACAGCAGAGTAATGCAAGCAATGTAATAATTTGTCCTCCAATTTCTGTTGTAATATATAAGCCAATGTGTGAGGTCAGGCATTTTACACAAAAGTGAGATTAGAAGAATGACTAGAGATGAACAAACAATAGCAATGGTGCGTTGTCCAATGCTACCTTTCTTTCCAGCATGACACTTATCCTTCCATTGTCAGTACTCGTACTTGTTTGTATGCAAATCAATCCATGAGGCACAGCGAAAGGTGAAGGTGGGTAGACAGGGGAGCCTCCTTCTCATCCAAACTGCTATTTGTTCCTCCATTTAGCAGGCTTCACTTTAGACACATAATTTTTAAAGCAAACCTGTGAATAACTGTCTAGACACTCGGAAACCAAACAAGATGGACATATGGCCAGCCCATTTGCACAGTGGAGTGCTCTTATTTAATTATACTACTATTTCCCTATTGGGTTTCTGGTACTTTAAAAATGCCTCTCTGCATGTTGCAACATTTTCGCTGTGCTGTGGAAATTAAGGGTTGTGAATTCATTTGCATCTTTACAAGAGAAAGAAGTGCTAAAATAAGGCTGAACCTCATCCTGTGCCCAAAATAACTACCGAATTCCCTTTCTGGTCCACGCATCCACATTTTTTGCCTGAGTTGATGAGCCTTTTCCATTGTAGGATGCCGTTTGTTTCAGATATGTTTGCTTTTTAACAAGAGTTTTGGTTTCAGCTTGTACTGGCACCCATCTGGGTTACCTGCTGTGTGGACCACCAGCTGCTTGATGTACAGTGGCCTCTTGGTCAGAATCACTAAACTCTGTCCCTTCCCAAGTATATGACTCAAACGAGGTGTTTGATAGTTGTAAAGCTCTCCAAAAGTATAAGCAGTTTCAAATTCCATCGTAGTCCCAATGCAAACAATGGTGTTACAGTGAGCAACCTCTCTCCAGTCCACCTCCAAAAGTTGCCAAGCAAGTAAAATTAAATTAAAGCTGAATCCCACCTCTCTCAAAACTAGCAAACCTCATGCACTCCCTTTCACCCCTGATACAGGGAAAAGCGTGTGCTGGTGCCATTGCAGCTATCAGATGTGCCTGAGTCAGGCAAGGGAAGAATTCCAAAGGGAAGTCTTTGGGGTCTTCCCTGTGTCCTTCTACCAGTTCTCTATCAGATTCTGCCCTCAGATTATCTGCCTCCAGCTCCCACTGGAAAATGTCAGAAAGATTTATGGGCAAGTAGCCAAGGGCAGAATTTGGCAGTGATAATGAAAAAGCTCCCAATTAGTGTCAGATAAAGATGACAGACTCGATCTGTCTTTGAGAAAGCTGAAGCCTTTTGTGTGCTATGTCGTTTTTTAGCTGTGCTCTCAGGTCCCTTTCACTCGCCTTCACGTACATCAGCTGTGATAAAATGAAATCGCTGAGGCAAAGCAATTACACTGAAAAGTGCTTGTTCTGGCTTGGCCCTCTCCTGTTATGTTAGTGAGGGCTGGACTTGCTCCTGACAGAGATGAATGTGTTCTGTCTCTATCTCTCCTTCCCAGGAAATAAAAGTGAAATATGAAACAGATTCAAGGAAATAAGATCACAAAGCTTGCCTTGTCTGCTTTTCTGCCCATGAAGTCTGGGCTAGTCAAAATTTTTATGACCCAGTTGGCTTTCACAGTTCTTTCAGTTCTGTTTATGGTCAAGATTGTCACACTGACAGAGGAAATGCCACATTCTCCAGAAGGAGTGTGGGGGAAGACAGCTCCTTTGTGATGATGATGAGTTCTCTTCAGAGTGTTCTCATACAGAACTGCTGCCTGAACAGTGGGAACATTCCTTGCACTCTGCTCAGCGTGGGTGAGGCTACACTTGGAGAACAGTGCCTGCTTCTGAGCTCCCCAGTTGTGGTGGTGCTTCCTCCCCTGCCCTCGGGACTGCTTTTAATTGCTGGAGTTGCTGTTAGGAATTTGGCATTTGTGTCATGAGTTGGGCAGTGAAGCATCCCTTAACCACACCGGAAACTCTTGCATGGCTGGTGAAAGCAGCACTGACCATACCAGGAACTCCTGGTGCCTGGCTGAGGTGAAGGATGGGAGCAGGGATGTTCCTTCATCCCTGACAGCCTTGAAACATTCCCTACCTCAATCATAGCTTGAGTGGAACAGTACCATTGTTGGTGGAGTTTTGGAAACTCCAATAATTACTGACCTGGGTTGTGGCCAGCATGGAAACTCACTGATGACTGAAGCAAGCCATCTCACAACCCTATAATGAGTGGTCCTGAGTGAGGTCCTTTGAGCTCTCCTGGGTGTCAATGGGTTGTTGAACCAGCCCCTCTGAGAGGGACACTCCTGGAGCTCATGAACTCCCACGTGTGTGATAGTTGTAGAACTGTTGCTGAAAGCTGAGGATGGGGTCTCTGCTGATACCCCCAACCCCTTGAGGCTCAACCCTTGCCTGTTAAGAAATGCCAAGGCATTTGACACATTTCGCTGACACACAGGGGGAATTTTAAACAAGCACGTTTGTACATATAGATATGTATATATGAATCTCTTTGTCTGTGTGCCTGTGTGTGTGAAATGACTTGAACACC
Organism: Chamaea fasciata; assembly: GCF_029207755.1. Taxonomy (NCBI): domain Eukaryota; kingdom Metazoa; phylum Chordata; class Aves; order Passeriformes; family Sylviidae; genus Chamaea; species Chamaea fasciata. The sequence continues at coordinate 78,976,414 of NW_027094088.1, read as the reverse complement.
CTATGGCAACTATAGCATAAATTTTGCCATCTCAGATCTGTAACTAAGTCACTGTTGTAAGTGTAGTAAATTCTACAGAATCACTTGATAAATGCTAAATTAGCCAATGATTAAGTGCTGCTAAACCCTGTAGACATAAATTGTTGACCAGGTCTGAGACTGGTAAGATTGGACTCACTCACACCCAGACCATGTCAAGGGTTTAGAAAGCGGGGGGTCCTCTCTGAAGCGAGGGGTCCTGTCATGAACCTCCTGTCCCAGAATGAGGGTGTCCCTTACCCTACTCACCTTTATCCTTTGCATCCCCAGTCTCTGGGCAGATCATTATAAAGTGATTCCAAGCCTATTTTCCTTTGTATGATTTTTCTGTGTACTAAGTAATAGAGTGAAATCTTGCCAGAGAACTTGGTTGTATTTCCCACTAATTTGTATTAAAATCTGCTTTTGACAACACCTTTGATGGTTGACTCTTTAAGCAACTTAAGCCGCTCATTTGTGACAATGGGGTGTAGTCATCAGGATCCTAAACTAGGGTTCGTAACACCTGTGCTTGAGTTACATACATAGATAAGGAAACTGTGTGACCTTGGGAGACTTTTTCACAAGTCCCACCAGTTAACATCTTCCTTTGTGTCTCATACCCGTTTTCCTGCTATATTCACCCACCCCGGGTCCCATACAACCCCTTTCTTATGTAATTGTTCTGTCCTTTTCAGTAAGTATCCTTGTACTACCCTGTTCACTGATGGTTCAAATCCCAGCCCAGGAAATCATTAGTTACCTGCTTCTCAAAAGTCAGGATTGATCCTACTAAAGGCAGCAGCAATTTTCCTGCTGGTAGTGTGAAAGTTTGGGTTCATCCCAAAAATTCCAGCATGATCACAATTCTGAAGTTATTGCTGTTATATTGTGTTTTGGTACTTTTGATCCACTTTCAGAAGCTTAGATCTGAAGGCTTCCCCTGTGAGGACCTGCAATGTGGCAGAAAATGCACCTAAACTAGGGGACAGATTTCCACTGGTTGTGCTCAGCCTCGGTCACTACAAAACAAACCCCTCCATCTCTGAGGCAGGTTTTTCCTTCTCTCCCTTCCCAGAGGTGTGCTTTGTTTTACAGATATATTTGTCAACTAAACCTACAGTGTTACCTTAATCTGTTCTCTGGTTAAACAAAATGCAGCATGGTCTGACCATGGTTGTTCACTTATTTCAATCTATTTTGATACTTAATCCACAATTCCATCTTGTCTATAAACCTTGTTCCCTCCCCATGCCTCTTTGCTTTGTAAAAGAACAGTTTTCTACATTGAATTATTTACTTTCATGAGATTTTCCAAGTGACTTGGCACAGACACTTTTCAAATCACTTGGGATATAAGTGTCTGCATCACATTTGTTCTGTCTCTTCTTCCCATTATGTGCAAGCTACCAGGCACAGACCTTGTAAATACCACATTCTCTCAGCCTCTCTTGAAATTTAATCACAGTCCTTTAAAGAAGCATTAATGTTCATACATTGGAAAAAATCTATCTCAGTACTGAAATCCGCAGGCACAGTTTGTGTTTTATATCTGTGATTTCAAGGTTTTGCTGCACATGGCCTTGAAAAGTCTTGCAGTTGGCTGGTAGCAGTAGCCATGCTGAGCTGTTGATCCTGCATTTCGTATATTTCTTTACACCATAGTCTTTCTTTGAAAAAAGAACCCACAAAGTCTTTTTTATTCTCTTTTCACCTCCTGCCTCTAATATTTTCAGCCCATGGCATGCACAGAACCTGACACTTCTCTGTTTGCTGGTGCTCCCCTAAATTCACTGTGCAACTATAAATGTGGTTGCCAGCCTCCCAATCTCTTGTGTCCCTATCAGGTTTGGTCCCTCATCTGGGAAAGGTATCTTTTGACATCAGTCACTCTGGTCTGTGAGCTTGCATCTTTGAATGCCTCCAGCATGGAGGGGGTGAGTGGCAACTGGGTGTGGGAGTGAGCAGTGGCTGTGCTGCCAGACACCTTCTCTGCCTCTGCCTTCCAACATGCTCTGCTGGTGGCCAAGGCACATGCTCTGATGGATTGAGGGGACTTAAATCTGTCTCTGGCAGGTGTTCTAGTGAAGTGGAAGTCCTCAACTTCCCTCTTGGAATTTTCTGTTAAAAAATTAGAGCAAAAAAGGGTGTGATCACTCTTGATGCATTACAATTCCTGGCAAAATAAGCTCCAAATGCTCTAAATTCATGTCAAAATATGTTCTCTTAGTGACTTTTATGAGCACGAGACACAGTCAAAGGAAAAACCAAAACACAGCACAACAAAATTCCCTGGGGGAAAAGCCGAGTGTGTCAGAAATCTCTAAGGAGACAGTTATTATCCACCTGGGAATGTTTGCATTTTCCTCTGGCTTAGATTGCTCTGCCACTCAGAGGGGAGCATGGCCCCCCAGCTGGAAAATGGGGTGGAAATGGGATGGTGGGATGGGATACCATTCCCTTTGTACCCCAAAGAGCTGCCCGTGCCCTGATGTGGTGTCAATGCTGGGCTGACCACGGGGCAGTTGACAACTCCCCAGTCCTTGGCCCCTGACTGGGTTTCCCAGTCTTTTCCTGCTCTCCCTGCTGGCACAGGTACTGAAGTGTGCCATACTCCCCCAGGATCCTTCCCCACTTTTTTTTTTTTTCCCAGCAACTGTCTGAAGTTAATCAGTTCATCTTCTGCCCATCACAGTTCACTCTTCCATGGTACTTATCAGGTGGTGGGAGGATTTGTTATGGCTGTTAGTGATACTCTGATAAAAGCAATCTCATTCAGTAGGAGGAAGCCCTGTAAGATCTAATTATGATTTTGTAAGGAATAGATGGGATGGCATCTCACTGGTAGGATGTGCCCTGATGTCAGAAAGCATAATGTAATCATAGATTCATAAAAAGAGATTTCCATTCAGGATTACTAGGACCCTAAACGATGAGTATTTTACCTGTAGCAGAGAATGTGCAAATAGGATTTTCAGTTAACAGCAGTGTTTTCCAACTGACATTGTGTACAAGCTTTTTTTTTTTTTTTTCCTTTTAGTGTGGGCTTTAATACAGGCATAGAAATAGTAAATCAAAAACAAACAAACACAAACAATTATGGAAACTAATTAGGACTATATTTAGTGTGAAAAATAACTATGGTTATTTTATTTGTATTCCATGCCAGAGAAATCTGGTGCCCTGCACTACCAGTGACTTCTGATTTCTTCACTTGACAGGGATACTCTGCTCACAGGTAGTACACTTATTTAAGTCATACCATTAAAAAAAGTCTAAGTTGAATAAAATAAGCCAAATCTACTTGTTTAGAATTAAAGTGGTCTGATTTGCAGCTTCATCTGCAAATTAGGCATGTATAAACCAGGATAAAATGTTTTTAAAGGCACTCACAGGCCAGACCTGTCTTGGCAGTCTACGAGTATCTCAAAGGAAGGGGTGTAATGTACATGAAAGGTCACCACTGCCTCAACAAACTTGGAGGGCAGTGCCTCTAAATGTTAGGAGAATACAAACAATATTCTGAGCTGCAGTGTGTTGCCCTTCTCTGCAAGCAGGGAGATGCCCCGCTCAACAGAGCCTACAAAGTTGTCTGCTCAGAGCTAGTGTCAAGCTTGAACTTAATCCTTTTGGTTCCTGCAGGACTTTTCCTGTGGTCTCAATGAAGCATGAGACCTTCTGAAATCAGATATACATATTTAGAAACCTTTGTAAGAAACCCTAAGTGAGTGGCTTGCATGATGCCCTCAGGGAGGCAATGAATGCAAGATTTCATATTGGCTAAAATACATTTGCATACAACTCTCTGGAGAAGTCTGCTGCTTGGAGATGTGATGTTGCTATTGCTTTCACAGCTCTGCACTACCACACACCATAATTATCTTTGCAGAGAGCATCACTTCCTAATGGCCCCACAGAACACCCTCAGCAGCAGGAAGGTCAGACATGCCTGTTAACTTCCAGAGGAAAGGGAGGGGAGCTAGACGGTGAATGAAGACTGCCAGGACTAAAGTAACATCCAGCCCTCATGCTGGGCAGAAATAGTGGGTGGGAAATGTCTTCCAGTGGAAAATGTTAGTCTGACAACATTAAAAGTGCTCTGGGCATGGGCAGATAGTCAGGTGGAGAGGGCAGCTCTCCTAGATTTCTGCGTACCTTGTTCCATCTGTTCTGTCAGGATCCCCCTGGATTGCACCTCAAAGATTGTGGGCAGAGCTGAGTGCACAGAGTTAACTGCTGCTGCTGACAGCTTGATTCTGATAATAATAACAGCTCAACTGGTAAAATGATTTCTAATGAATACTGGATGTGATCTTTTTCTTTTCCAACTCTAATTTCAATCAGAAAAATGGTCATTTCCCCCATATTTTTATTGCTCAGGATATGGCAGAGTGAGGTAGAAAAGATAAGGCCTTTAAAGGTACAAAAATCTAAATTAATAGGAAACTGTGCATTAATTTTAATTATTGTCAAAGAATTAAGAAAAGCATCTTGCCTCTCCCTATCAACATTTAAACAATAAAGATAAATACTGTAATAATTATTTTCCTTACACAAGTGCTAAAGATAATAATTAAGATGGTTTGAACATCACTGGAGACACTTTGGGAAATCAGCTGGGAGGGAAGGTACAGCTGTTCAGATACCACCTCCTTTGGCAAGGAAGTCAGTACAAATCTCTTATAGACCATCATGTTGTTTATATTAGTTGAATGAACTTTGATAAATACTAACTTACAGAAGGTGGCCGCAGCAGAACTGGTACCTGTTGCTTGCTGAGCTTTGCTATAATGAAGGAAGCTTCTTGAAGAGTAGATAGAATAGCCAGGAAGAGACGGCTTTGCTGATCAGATTTTGAGGCACAAGGAGATTTAACATCATGGTCATTCATCCCATTTATATATATACCAATTAACAAATGTGCATAAAATGTCCTGCTACAAAATTGGGTATTACCTCATTATTCTGTCGATATTAAATTGATCCCTTGCCTGTTAAAAGGTCTTGTTTTTTCAGTATATCTGGGGCTGTTCTTTGTGGTGGGTAGAATTTGGAAAAGCCTTGAGGGCTTATAGCACAGACGCAAAGAGAACTTATCACTGAGAAGGTAGCAGACATGACTGAATGAGACAGCAGCACTCTTGATCTAACAGAGGAGTGACTTGTAAAAGGTCATTGCAAGGATCAGTGGTAGAGCCAGAAAACAGATCCCAATCTTCAGGGCCTGAAGATAATTAAAGCCACACATAAATTAACCTTGCCTAATAGTAACTGAAGTGACTAGCTGCCTTTACTCCACCACTGAGCAAATGAAGGGAAATGTAGAAATGTAGACTGAAAACACGGTAAAAGACAAAGCTATCCAGTTTGTGGAAATTCATGAGAGTATGTGTAAGACTGGGGCTGAATGAAACTCTGCTTGCAGGTTTGAATCAGCAGTTCGAACCCTCCAACCTTATTTCTGAATTCTCCTTTTTTGAGATACATTCTCCGGGTGTCATTTCCAAATAACTAGAATAAATTAATTGGGGAACAAGCCAAAGATTTAAACTGCAGTGAGAAAAGCCCTCTGCTCATTATAAAGAGCAGGTGTCTTTATCACTGAATGCTATGTCCAAATGAATATAATGTCATCCCTAACACAGTAATGATCCAACCTGTAGACCCATAAAAAAGGGATTGGCATTAAATTTAGAGAGCAAGTGAGCTTGTCATGGCCAGCCAGTGGTGTAGCCAGGCACAGGCTGAGAGGAAGGGCTGGGGGTCTGCAGTGCTCTTGGCAATCTGCTTTCGGTAGAACTGTGGTACTGTCTGCAGTGTATGGGATCAGACACAGAAGAAAACATAGGCTCGATGCAGATGTGAACCAGCCCTTCATCTCCCAAATAATGCAATGCATGGGTTCATCAGCAGGTGTCACTACGCTATCGGCTGCTAAAGTGTCACTCCATGGCTGTGAAATCATTTTGAGCCTGCACGAGTGGTTGTTTTGCTGTGCGCTCCAGGGGTTTTTGCTGAATAGGGAACATTCCTGGATGGATCTTCCTTTCCTTCTCTTTTAACGGACTTATCAAAGAAGGTACCTTTCTACTTGCTACTGAAACATTGCCCTCAAAATGTCTCCCTGGGATTTAATGATTTGCTTGAGACTTCTATCAAGCCTTTGGTTGCTCGAGACAAAATGTTAGTAGATAGTATGTGATTCAGAGCCCCAAAGCCTGTGATAATTAATTCTCCTTGTTGTCTGAAGTTGGCATGCTGTGTACTAGCTATTACAATATTAGCAGTGTGAGCACAGTGGCAGTGAGTGAAAAGATGCATCTGATGTCTCACTGTGAGCTCTCTATTACCAGGGAGCTCCCTGTTGTTACAGCAAAAGTGTTAGAGAGGAAGATGAGTTACAAAGGATCAGGTAGAAACGTTGTCCAAAAGATGTTCTGAAGACTGATTCCTACCACGGCTTTAAGAGGTCCTGCAGGATAATGCGTGGATTAACACTGAGTTACCTCTTCCTTTAAAGGGAGCCAGCTGAAGATGGTTTGTGGATAGTGGACATTTAGATTTTCTGAATAGCCAAGCCAATTCACAGATGGAGCATTAGCATAAAGCGCTTTCTATTCGAGCCTGTGCTTGGTTTTGCTAAAAGGGCTGTGCTTTTCAAAGTCCAATGAGTCAGAGTGAAAGACCTCAAGGGCACAAATTCCCAAAGTGAGCAGGTGGAGACAGGGAAACAAAGGGATTGAGATCAAAGTTAAGAATAAAGAGAGTGGCTCTTGGATAACTGGGTGATTTTGTTTGTGTATCTCATTTGGTAGACTGAAAGAAAAATTGCCTTACACATGGTTTTTACTATTTTATTCAATGCCAAATTCAGTAAATACCTAAATTGCACCAGAAAGTGGCCCTTTATTTTTAGTACAGGTTTAATATCTAATGGGAAGAAAAGATGTAAAGCAAAGCTCCTGAACCTGCTGGTTTCTGGAAAGAGGCAACTTTTTTAAAATCGTCTATATTTCAGTTAAATAAAATCCAACTTGCAAATTGCCATCTGTTGTCATTAGCAGTATTTGCCACTTACTCTCCACATTCATTCAAATCCCACTTTTAGGGACTGGCACTTCCAACATCTCTTTCAATCCTGCTTCTTTGCCAAATATTGACTCCTTTAGACTCAAACTGCTTTCAACATCGATTTTTGTGGGTGGTGAATCTCGGCACAGATTTCAATGAATTTGTACATTACAACCACTGACCACACATGGTTTTAAAAATAATAGCAACAACAAAATGTGCAACAATGACCTCTCATCATGATGCAATAACTTGTGTGAGTCTTATATGGCTCTCCCTGAATCAGGTTATATGCATACAAGGAAACATTTCTAAAAGTGTTACCTGGAAGTGTCTTTAGAAGCTTTCACTTAGCATTTCATTATAGGCCAACATCCTTCTGTGTCATTACTTGTACCTCGCGTATTAGTTTTGCAAGGTTTTAATTTACACTAGGGAAAGTTTACTTTGTTGTATCAATACATATAGAGTCTTGATGCAGGATAGCATAATCCTTTTATTTGTAGCTGTTTTCAGTACAGGTGGTAAGGCATGCCTAGGTATTTAAGGACTGTTGTCAACAATTTATTTTAAGACTAGGAATTCTGAGACTTTTGATAAAAATATTCAATCCTGGCTTGTTTCCTTTTTGTTTGTTTGTTTGTCCCAGAAGCTGACTATTCCCACTTATAAAAACAAATCTAAATGCTGTGAAAACTGTGAAACAGCATTGACTAGTTTATCCTTTCCTTCCCAATGTGACTTGTAGTACTATTTATCATTGAGCACTGCTGAATGAGTTTTACCTCCCTGCTCTCTAGTTGGCACTGGTCTCTTTCATTCAGAGAGCAAATTTACTCATGCCCATTTTGAGTATTGGAGCTGGACTATGACAAGCTTGAAATTCTAAATACAGGCAGTTGAAAAGGAATCAGTAATGAATGCTTCTACTCTTAAAACAGTAAAGGATTAAATGCCAATACCTTCTTATCTGTCCACAGAACACCTCTGTCCTTAAAGCTTGCTCCTGTTCTCTTTCTGCATGTTGCTCGTGGGGAGTTCAGTGCTTTTTCAAACATTTATTTGCATCTTTTTGGTAAAAGACAATCTTCTGGTTAACTTTTGGATGCAGATTTTGTTCTTCCCTTATTTATTACACTTGCATTTAAATTATCTACAGCATTTTAGTAAGACTACAGTAAACCCATTTGCCGCAGGAAGATCTGCCTGCTGAGCTCTTCAAAGACGCAATGGTGCATATGACACTTGCTTGGTAAAGTTTGCCAGCTCTCCAAAATCACATTATATTTGCCATGTTTCATTCTTTAAGGTTTTGTAAAGGACTAACCGTCTGCTTGCCTGATACACTTGCAATGATTCCTGCTAGCCTTCATGGTCAGGTCTCTTCAGAAAAATCAGATGCTGAAGTACTGGAAATTTCAAGATCATCAAAAACTCATCTGCTGCTTCTCAAATGCATTGGTTTCTACCACTGATAGCAAAAGTCCCAAAGAAGCACTCTCTCACAATTTCTGTAGCCTCCTTCTCAAGGTCAAGAGCTTGAAAGCAAGTTTGGAGTTTGATTTTAATATAGGGTGTGCATGTCATTCAACTTCAAGGTCTCAACACAGTCATATCTTCTTGATGGGATTTTTAAAGCCTCTTGAACAGCGGCCATTTTCTGAAATTCAAAGTTATATTATCATACCTGCCATGGCTCTTAGGTTGAAATGGTCACCTCACTCCTCTTGGCTGGGGTGTATATAGAAAGTCAGACTGCCTGGAAGCTCCAGACATTGCTACCTCTGAAGGAAGGAGATTCAGTGAGATGTCAAAGGGATCACAGCTGCACAGACCTTTGTACCTGGACTGACACAGTCGCAGATCATCTCTTATGGGGATGTCTACATCAGTAGGATCTTTATAAAAAACTTGTTTTTATTTTAGTGGTTATATTAGAGCATACCTCTGTGTATATCTGTCCATACTCAGATGTATACAACAGATAAAATACACATGCAATCACAGACAAGGGACTGGAGTCACCCTCTGCTTGTTTGCAGCTGGAACCAAGAGATCTCAGGAATGAAAGTTAAAAGGGCCAGGGGAAAACTTTATTCATTTCCTTTTGCAAAGTTTAAAATGTTTCTGGAGGCAATGGAAAAGACAAACCATCAGCCTTGTATCATCCTCTGTTGGGTAGCAGAGGGGACTGACAAGATTGCTTGCAACTAAAGAGCTGGCAGCAGCAGCACGTCTTAAAGCAGAGGATAAAAATGACATAGAGCTGTGGGAGAGAAGTGAGGAGGTTCGCACATGCAGTGAAAATGACACAAATGTACATGGATGGTGATTTTGGCAGGGGTGTATGTAGTGGGTTGAAAGAGAGTTAAGGTGCCCAAGGTGCTAATACAGCTGTATAGCACCTCTGTCATGGTAGCCACAAACATATCACTCTTGAGAGCTGTGGTTCTTCTTGTCTAATACTTTACTCAACCCCAAGTATCAGGGCTAAGCTTGCCCCTAAGCTTCATTCTGTGCTCAGTGGATAAGGGAGCAATTTCAGAGGGCAATTCACGTAGTTTCCCTTGACTCAGACTTTTGAGGTGGGTTGCATTCCTATTTCCTGGTAATTGTTTATCCCCATTAGATATCAAAATAGCCATTGCAGTCACTTGGTGACCTGAGACAGCTGGAGTTATGTGGACTGAGCCCTGTTCTTAGAACATATGTAAAAATGCACATTGATCCATGGGGACTCACAGTTTTGGCTACAGCAACTGGGATATTAATGTCTGGATATTAAACTGCATTTCATCAGCTGTTATTTTTAGTCTGACTCCTATTTTTCTCCTTCATATTTTAATTTGCAGGAACTGCCATGGAGCATGAATCAACTCAAAGCACATGAAGAGTGAAGGAAGAGTGGAAGAAGAGTCTACAATAATTCCTCCCATATAAAGTTGTTCAATGGATCGAGTAAGGACAAATAGTTCCTGTAAAAAGGACAAGAAGGCTTTTGGAGTATTATAGTGGTATTATGTTAAGTAACATGCTTGGAAAATGTGTGATTCACTTCTATTTTCATGCAATTAGTTTGTTGCCCTCTTTTAGTGTGTCCCACATACCCCAAAACCCGGCTGAAAGCCTCACCCAGTTTTCAGCTATGAACACCTGAGAGAGGTAAAGGTGAGTTTTTTTCACATTGTGCTTTGTGATACTTCAGTAAGCAGCCTTCAACTGTTTGCCAACACTTTCAAAGCCATCTTTAGGCAGTGATTCCTCCATAAGCACAATGAAAGCAGATTATTTCCCTTTAGATCAGTAGAGTCCCATATAGACAGAGAAATTTTGGTGGGATCGTGTGTATGCCGTGTGATTTGTGTCTAATGCTTTGCTGTCTTTGGGCTTTCAAAGCTGACTGTGAGAGCTGACAGTATGCTGCTGTTTTGGAATTCACCATCAAACGAATAAAGAAACCTTAGTCTACTCCCATAGTTAAAAACACTAAAGTTTTCTCTCGCCATCTCCATCTTTTCACAGAATATCTCATTTTTTTTTTCTTATCATTTCTCAGCGTATCCTAGAGTTCCTGTATGATTTTGTTTTTTCAGAAGCATTTTAAATGTCTCCAAAATCATTAATTACAGTGATCTGAGCCTTGAAGAATAATTTCACTCAGAAGCTCCCCTAAATCCTTCCTATTAGGGAATAGGGGTTCCACTTCAATGGAGAGAAAGCGAAGTTTCTAGGCGGTGCCAGTGTGAAATTAATATCAGAAAACCTCCTAGACCATTCTTTTCCCAATGGAAATACTATCCACCTGTCTTGTTCTGTCTGGTCAATCTTGCTTTATCTCTTGTAAGGAAAATGGTATTTCATTCAGATGGAAAATCACTCCTGACACCAAACACTGCATTGGAATTGAGGAGCTAGATCCAGAGCTTTGTATTTCATCCATAAATCCTATTGCTTATGCTGCATGTTAGTTTCTTCCATGGCATGGGTTGTAGAGGATTTTGCACCGCCTAACATAAAAACATCACCTCAGCCTTGATCTGGTATACATTGAAAGTCTGACCACATTTTAAAAATTCTGGTAATTTGGGACCCGATAAAACTGGGAATATCTGATAAAAGCTACTCCCAGATTTTCTTTGTGGATGGACCTTTCATCACTACCCCCGCAAGGTAAGCTTTGAGGGCAATTATCTATGCTTGTGGGGTGTCCCTCTCCCAAACCTGTTGACTGTCCCAGAGTTGTGCTGTGTGTTCATGAAGGCTTTCCCCTGCAGGTGTGCACAGACTGCCACCAGTGCCCATGGCAGGTGAGAGGCAATCCTGTATTAGGTGACATCCCGCATTTGAAATTGCCTGAAGACAGGGATCATTTCGACTTTCTCAGGGGAGGGATATTAAATTTCAAGTGTCCTCAGGCTGCCTGGACCTGGCAGACCTTCAAGCTCACTTTTAATATTGGACACAGACTTTGCCGTCATCATTTTTTTTTTTTACAGCTGGTATCTCGAACTGCAATGAGCTATTATCTCCTCTCACATTGGCTATATTTGAAGGAAAATGTCTTTTACCACGTTTTTATATTTGCTTATCTGTGACTACATTGTGTGCATTTGTAGAGCAAAAGACATTAAATGAGTAGACGTCATGAGTCATAACACAGTCCATCACAATACTTTTTTCTCTGAAATTATTTGGGTATGAGACAAATACTATTTTTACACTCTCCCTGCAAAAAACTGATGCAGTGTAACTCAATAAATTTTTTGCCATGCATCAGTAGGTTGGAAAGCACAAAATATTTACTTTCAATTGGACCCTGTTATTACTGTATTGAGCAAAATGGAGAAATGTGCAAATGAAATTATCTGACTCCTTCATGCTTTCTTGTTTATAGTAGACAAGGTTATTGCTTCACAGATTTCTGCTGACTAAAATGCCAAAGCTGTCATGATATTTCCAGGAAAATTATTATGTAAAGATTAAAAGACCCATGAGATAAAAATACAAAGGGAAAAACAGTAAAAGCTGAAAGGGAGAAGAACCAGAAGGAAATAGAGGATGGAAATGAAGAGGAGCAAGGAGATACCTAAGGAGTTCTGTCTCAGGCATAACTTCACACCAAATGATTCCCATGTTGCCTGCAGGAATTTCACAGCCACCAGAACATCCAAAGAGGAGCTCCTCTTGCCATCAAGCAGTGCAGGGGATGTCTCTGAGCCCCAGCAGTGAGAGTCAAGGAGGAGGAGTTGTTTTGTCCTTCTGAGCAAAGGCTGTCTCTGGACTCTTCCTACAGACATCTTGGCATAAGTGGGTAAAATGCAGCCTTGTGAGTTAGGAACTGCACAAGCAATAGGAGACTGATAGTTCAATAAAAAGCTCTCTTTGCATGTTCTGCATCATGCAGCGTTTCATCTTGCTCAGCAATAAGACATTTGATCTAGTTAGAAAGTGCCTCTGCATTCAGTTTCTTGTCACAACAACTTGACCACGAAGTTTCTATTTAAAAGAATAATCTATCTTGGTTTAGTATGCATTTGCAGAAAGCTTCTAGACAAATGAGTAATAAAAATACAATACGATTATAAGCAAACACAGACAAATTCCTCTTTAAATCAGTCCACATTTAGTTGCAGAAAAAGGTAAGGAGTACTTGGTGAAAGTTAAAGTACATCTTCCAAAGAGATCTGCAACTTCAGATGAACAATATCAAGTTGTGTGGATTTTAATGGAGTTTAAACAAACATTTGTGAAAATCCAAGCTGCAGGCCTTTCCCTGGAGTGAGTGATAATATAAAAGAGCAAATAGGCATTCTGCCACTCCAGTGTTTCAGCAGTCCAACTTCTTCTTCAAAGCCATTTAAATTCTGGCTAGCTGTAGTGAGTACATCAAGGAAAACTGAACTTGAAACAAAGTCCCTGACATCCAGTAACACCATGTTACAGATCTTCTTGTCATTTCCCAATGTGGTCTTGCACAAAAAGGTGACACAACACAGTCTTTCTTTCTGGCAGCCTTAGGAAGGTTTCAGCAGCCATCTACAGTTCTAAGTATTACCTTTGTATCAGCAAGAAAAGAGCAGAGAAGCAGCTTAGAAGCAGTTTTATTCATCCGGGCTGCTGTCACTAAATGATATCTCCTTGTTGCTGGTAATAGCATCACTTGTCAAGGAACATTACCATGTAGTTTGTCTTGCTATTTTTGTTTCAGAGCCGGTGGCTGGAAAGCAAAGTAACTTAACAAATGTTCCCAAATCTTTTCCCATTTGGGTATTTCTGTTTTTCGGCACGTGCATAAGGGGATCAAAATGCAACCTGAATTAGGGTCCTTTACTGTCCAGAACCTTTCATTGACAAACAAACCAGTCCTTTACTTAAAAAGATACAGCATCAGTGAGATGTAACAATCTTTATCAAAAGTGAGAAACTGAAACTTGCCTCATATCAAGCCTGATTTGAAAATTTCAGTTGTAAGTCTTTGTCCACAATCAATTTGGGTGCAAAAACGTATCATCTAAGACTTGATTAGACCATGGTGCTAAAAACACCAAGGTCACAGGTTCCATCCCAGTATGGGCCATTCACTTAACAGCTGGACTTGATGATTCTTGTGAGTCCCTTCCAATTTGGAATGTTATGTGAAATTCCTTACTTCTGTGACGGGAATTCACAGGCACAGATCAGCCTAACTGTTGCAGCAGCAGCAGCTCCCTTTTCCTGTGTTGCTCACAGCATTACACTCATTGACAATCATTCTTATCTGTCCTATTGCTACATGGTGGGAGGTAGAGCAGTGAAAATATGTATCCACAGGGAAATAAAAGAAAGTAGGATTTCTCTAAAGATTTCTCAGTAAGTCTGAATCCAATTTAGCTTGCTGGGCGTGCTGCAGATGGAGTATGTGATTTGCAAATCTCTCAAGCAGGAGCCTATTTGTTACTTTATTTGACCATTTTACCTGCAATTTTGTTCATAAACTTGTCTGTATCTTGTAAATGGGGTCTGTTTGTCAACTCAGATCTTCCCTGGTGCTTGGTGCACTTTTATTGCCTGCTTTGCACTGCTCTTTGGAGCCTTGCCTGCAGTGCCATCATAGGCATTTGCACCCCTTCCTCACTCAGAGCTGAGCATGAGATGCTCCACTACATCTGAAAGCAGATATTGCCTGTGAGATTTTACATAATTTTCAGTTTCACTAGATTACCCTGTGATGTGATTTGGTAAACTCACTGCAAATACAAGATGTGTGGCTTTAGGGCTCAGCAGCGAGTTCTTTCCCCACTGTGTTTTCTGCTTAGCTGTGATCTGACAATAAATGTAATTCTATTGCTTTTATGGGCTGGTACACTATAATCTCAAAACATTGTGGGCCACAGAGATGATCTGCCCCTCAAACTGGGTGGATGGTTGTAGAAAAGCCCCTTTGAACTTTAGCCTTTCATACCCCTATAGGCAGAAGTCAGGTATGAAACATTGAACTGCATTCACTTGTACTGCTGTCAACAAAGAGAAATTACCAGGTGGTGACCATGTTCTTCACAAAAGACATTTCAGCATTTCTATGTAGTGATGCTGATTAAAGGTAGGATAGGTATTCCCAGAAAACAGCCTGAAGAGGATGTGTTTGCCTGCTGCTGGAATTACCTCTCCTGCAGCTGTCTCAAAAGATACCATAAAAATTCCTCAGCAAGCAGGAACAGAAGGAAGATGTGCTGATGTTACTGAGAAGAGCAGATTTTCACAGAGATGGTCTCAGCAGAAGCAGCAGTTTCTGGAATGGCCTTGGAGGATATCTCTTGTGTGAGGGCTAGAAAAGATGTCCCCAGAAGTGGCTCTGCTCTATGCATGTCCATGGGACCAGGGCTCAGTGCTTGGCATGGACCTTAGGATCTCAGCGCTCAACTTAGGATAAAATAAGAGCCAATGTTGAAGGATGGTTCAAAAAGTTGCCGGACATGGTCCTTTTTAATACAAAAATTGATCTTACTTCTTAAACAAATTGCTGACATCATCACCTGCTGGGACATACAGTTATTCCTGCCCGAGGGCTCTGCTGCCCAGAGATAGCACAACAGTGTTCTCAGCTCTCCTTATGTTGTCATGAAGCTTGAACAGCATGCAGCATTTCTCCCAAGGTCTCAGTTCACCCAGTCTTATGATTATGGGGTCAAATTGTGGTCACACAATTAACTTCTCCACCTCCAAGGTGTGACTAAGAGGAGTTATGTGACAAGCAATGGGTTGCAGAGAACTGCTTATTAACATGTGCTGTGAAGGCAAAGAAGAGAGAGAAAAATAATCAAACATTTTTTACCTTGAAATTTTTTTAAGGATTGCCTCTTCTTTTGAGGGGTTTGGATCATGTCTTGGAGCTGGCAATCTTCTCTGGAGGTCTTGGTGCTTTTTTCCAACTCAGTCACTGTTAGCTCTCATTCTTGGTTCAATAAATGATCTGCTTGGAGTGTACAAGGATGCAGGTGAGCTGCACAGTTCAAAAGGAATCCTTTGGGCCATTCTTTTTTTTCCAAGGACATTGCCATATTTGTGCTTCAGATCCTGATTTTCTCATAGTGCTTCTTGAAATTTGATTCAAATGTATGAACAAGATGTGAAGGTAAGGTTTCAAAGCTGGGGGTTCACACAGGGAAAGACGCCTTGGCACCACATACCAGGGTCTGCAGACTTTGCTGAACCTTCTGACAGGAGGCTCACTCACTCTTTTTTCTTCCCCCCTGGGTGTGCCCTTTCCCTGCATCAAGTAGGGATGCTCTTCCACAGTTGTTACTCTGCTGTCTGCTGACTCATCTGCTGCCCCTGGATGATGGGAAACAGTTTTCTTGTCTTCTACCATGACCTCCAGATGTTCAGAGCTTTTCATCTGATATTAGCAGAAGGATTTTTTTGATAGTTTTACTACAGCCCTGTTTCCATGCAGCATTCCCTTGAATCTTGGTTTGTCAGATGATGCTGCTTCACTAAGACTGGACAATTTACTTTTGACCAAGCACAGCTAATCCTTGAACAGCCAGATATTAATGAGAGGAGCCTTGAGCTACATCTGGCAATGTAATTTTTCCTGCGCAGCCGGACAGCATAGATAAGTTTGGAATTTCTCCCTATGAAGATTTTGAACTTTGACCAGAGGGGAGTGGGTGCTGCAGCCACAAGGACAACCGAACAGAAGGAAGCTTTTGCATCAACTCAGATACCTCTTTGAGGTTGGGATCAGAGACATAAGCTTGAAAGAAAGAACTTCATAATAACTGGAACCAAGCCTTCCTGACGTAGTAGCCTAATACATACTGTGTAATTTTACATCTGAGTTTTTTGTATGCCTTAGGTAGGCTAGGACCAAATGAAAAGGAAGTTTGTACTTTGTGTTGCCTGGCTGGACATGAATGATGAAACTGCTAAATCAGGTCTGGCCTGACAGGAGGGATTTCTGTTTTCTTAATGAGCTAATTATATTTTTTCTTCCAAGTCATTTGCATTATTACATGACTAGATGTTCAATACTCTCTAACACATGGCCAGAATTGCACTGTGAGCTGGGAAAATGGCCATATTCTCATTGTCCATCTTAATTTGGGAAGCAGACAAATTACAGTTTGGCAAACTAAAGTTATATGCAAATGTTAATAAGCACCTCTGCACAAAATGAAGATAAACAGAAGCAGAAAACATCTTGCACGTCCCGTCATATATTTCAGAGCAGCTTTCATTCCTAGACACTTGCTCACACTAGCCATTCATGTAAACAATAGCCAGTATTTATGCAATTTCTGCAGAATTCTTTTGGTAGTAGAAGACTTTCAGTAGTGAAGCCTGCCTTCTGGAGACTAATGCACTTCCAGAAGAGGTTTGGTACATGCCTTGGCAAGGGTGCAAAGCAGCACTGGTTCCCCACCAGCACCCTGGATGAGGCCACTTGATTCAGAGAAGCAAAGAAGAGGCTCTGCTTTGATGTATACAAACTTTGAAGTGCCACTTGCCCTTTGGGTTTTTTGATCCTGACCCACACTGGTTTTAAATAAAGATGTAGTCTTGCTGCTTTTGAATCTGGAAGATTTGCACCAGAAAAGCCTGCCCAAATCTTCCCTGATTGAAGAGATCTAAACTGCATCTTCTGAGAGGAGCATGGAGTCATGTTTGCAGCTTTTCTTCCATTAGCCTGAACAATGTTAACGTCCCTATTGTGGGGCTTGTAAGCCCTTGTGAGTCAGTCTGGGATACCTTTAGGGGATGACCAGGATGACTCAATGTAGATGTCATTAAATGTAATCCAGACTTAGCCCTCAGCAGGTCTGGTCTCTAGAACTAGGTTAAATTAGAACCTGCCAAAGCCACTGATATCAACAGTGCTAAACCTTAGGAAAACAGGACAAAACAGTGTCAGAAAATGCTCTCCTTATTCTGTGTGTGTGTGAGGGAACCCATACCCTTCTCTTTGTTTATTTAAAAAAGCACAAATTATACACATACTTGTCTGCAAAGGGAGCTAGGTGACTTAAAAGTAGATTCTCCCGTTAAGTGGACAGATAATTCTTCTATTGCAGCAATCATTTTAATAGGATGAACACACACAGACACTGCTTGTTACAGAGGGGTGTAATTTCTGAGATCACCATGAGTTGGTGTTAAAGGTCATAATGGGTAATGTGTAGCCTTTCACACACTGCAATAAATTGCCAAGGAGCCTGCAAGTTTTTCTTGGCAGACCAGTCTCAATTATTAGAGAATTCAGCAATAGAAAGCATCAGGGAATGGCAGGCTTTATTTTTTCATGCAGAGTGTTTATGCTTTTTATAGTAGCTAATCCATCAGGCTAGTTTCATTGCTCAGGCAGGAATGCAGGCAGCAGAGTATTTCAGGAGGGCAAGCAGCAGTCCCATAGAGCAGGATCTTGTAGACTACATTTTTGAAGGGAAGCTTTCAATTTTCTCCACACTTTTGCTGGATGTGTGCAAACCCCTTTAGCCTGTCATGCAGCTAATCCAAGTCCAGTGAATCCAAAAGAGAAGTTCCCCTTGATTTCAGCGAGCTTTGGACCAGGCTTTATGAGTCACTGTTCATTCATGAAAAGGACTTGTTACCAAAATAAATGTCATTGGTGGGATGGATGGTTGTGTACTGTGTTGATGGGCTCCATTACTCCTAAATACTTCTACAGCTGTTCTAAGCTGTAATGTATGCCACTTTTCCACCCAGGGTTGCTAGAAGGAAGACCTGGGCTGAAGAAGCATAGGTACCAAAACTATGTCCGTGGACATGTTCCAGGTGAAACCAGGGCTAAGAAAACTGTCCTGACATGATCTGCCCCCAATATCAAATCAGGATGAAAATGCCACCTATTGAATCTGTTTCTCCCACATGCATTTTTCAAAATACTTTTCAATTCAGGAGATTTGATAACACTAATTCTTAAAGCAGCAGTATATCAGATACAAAGGGAAGTAGGACTTTGTTTCTAGCATTGACGAAGTATCAATCTCTGCCAAGCTTCACAGGGTGTTGTTTTACTCCTCACTGCCTGTACTGGACTGTTCCCTGCCTGACTCCTTGCTGCTATGTGTGGTGTTATAAGATGAGAACCAGAAAGCAGATAACTCTTAGCTGAAAGTACTTGTTCCAAAAGATAGCAAACTTTTAGAGTATTTTTATTTGTATGAGCTTCTTGATCCACTTAAACTTCATTCTGATAAAATATTAGAGGGGGTGCGATACCATTAGCAGTCTTTATGCACAGACAAATGGTAGTTTTTGTGCAATTTTTTTGGCTACCATAAGCACAATAAGCAGGAACAGAAAGAAAAAAAATTCCACAGACTACCCTCACAAGGAAACACTTTAAACAGATGAACATCTTCCTAGAATCTGAAGGACATCCAACAGTTTACCACTCACCCTGACTACTATACCTTTCACCCCAGATCCTATGCCATTTAGATCTGCAAATTCACACTTGAGCGTTAAAAGAAGATGAGGTTTTATTAATCGCTGACTGCCTGGTCTTGCTCTGACTGACACCTCACTGTCAGGGGTTACAGACCAGTGTGGAGCAGAGGTGGATTTCCAGTGCTCTGGAAATGCTGGTTGACATCTCATTGTTGGAAGTTTCAGTGGAAGAGGCTCTCAGTGAATCCACCACTGTCGAGTGGGAGCTGAGTGGCTGGGCAGAAGCTGAGCAAAAAGGGATCTGGGGGCCCTGGTGGACATGAGCCAGCAGTGTGCTGGGCTGGGAAAGCATTACCAGTAGTTCAAGGGAAGTGTGTCTTCCCCTCTGCTCAGCACTGGGGGGACATATCCAGACTACTGGATTCCATTTCAGGCTTCCCAGTACAGGAAAGACATGGGCATGCTGGGCTGAGCCAACCAACCAACCATTAGAAGAGATGGTATGGAGAACATGGTGCCAAACTCTTCTTGGGAGTGCAGTGGACATGGCTACAACAAGACACAAGAGACAAAAGCTGGAACTGGAGAAATTATCATTAGATACTAAGGGAAAATCATTTGTTGCGAGGCTGGTCAAACAGACAAGTAGACTGCAATAGCTGAGAGATGTTGTTGAATTTTCATATTCAGAGTTTTTGAAGCTCCGCTGAGCAACCTCCCCTCACTAGTCCACTTTTACATAGGGGTCACAGCAGCTGTCCTCTGGAGGCCCCTATGAGCCTCTGTGGATCTGTGACAATGAGCTGCTGAATACATCTTGTTAAACACTGCTGCCAGTCTCCTTGTCTTCACATCTTGAAAAGCCTTGGCAGCAGAAGAGGCCACGGCAGCTGTCATCAGGAGAAAGAACAGCTCCCTCCAAGGGCCAGGCCTGCCAAGTGACACTGGCACAAACTTCTGACAGTAGCTGAGGGAAAACTGGGGAGGTAGTAGACTAGAAAATCATGAACAAATGCTCAGGATCAGAAGTCATTGTAATGGAAACAGAGAAAATCTGCAAACTTTTCCCAAGAAGTTTCTTTTCTGAGTAGTTTCTAAGTTTCAGGTGAATCCACCTTTTGCACTGTATATTCATATGCCGCCATGCAGAAAGAGTGGCAGCAAAGACACCATCACTTGTCTATGTTCCTGTTCTACATAGAGGAGCTGAACTGTGGGCAAAGCAGTCTGGAGGTGTGGAAGCATTTCTGCTTGTATTTATGGTTCTGCTATAACACAGATGTTTAAAAACATTCCACTTGGCTAAAGATATTTTTTATTCACAAGTGAAAGGAAATACTTTACTATTATATCTTTTACTGACTTTTGCCCAGAGAAGATATAAATTGTTTGAAGATATAAGTAGCTTGAAGAACAAGTAGATAGAGAAGTCCTGATACTGACCTGGTGTCCTTGCTTCCTTCACTCCTTCCATCCTGTTCATCTCTGAGTCAACACCATAGCAACAAGGAAAATTATCTGAGAAGCAACAGCCTTAAAAAGGAAAAGCATTTAAAAGTTAGCTCTTCAAGAAGAGTTTCTTTCAAAATGTTGGTTTGAACTGAGGTACAGTAGTATGAATTGTAGAAAAAAAAAAGAAATCATCTTAGGGATGGGAAAATGCTCTGCTCAGCAAATGTGCCTTACTTTGTTTTTTGTCAAAATACATCAGCAGTGATTGCAAAAGAATCTGAGGAATGAATGCAAGCATTGCAAAAGGACATACATAAGTCAGGAACTGAAATCATCTACACACATATAAAACTGGCATGAGACAGCAGGTCATATTCATTTCAGTGCCCTGGAAGGGGCATGCAGTTTTTTCACCTCTAATTATGCATCATGTTTTTGACTGAGATTTCTCCTTCCTTCAGCTGCACTTGTTAAAAGCGTTTATGCACATGCTAAGCTCCATGTGTGAATAATGCTCTGTTCACTTAACAAAGCCACTAATGACTTAATCTCCTTAAGACTCTTATTAATTCTTAGGACACTTACTTCCTACTGTGGGAAGTACCGTGACAAGCAAGATTACAACACAGTGGACAAAACTCCCTGGTGCAAAGTATTGGAGATGGAAAGACTTCTGAAGAAAGCCTCTGTCATACTACATCAATTATCTGAGCCTGTAATATTGAGACTCAGTTTTACTTTCATGTCACTGACACACAGCTTATAGGTATGCACCCATGTAGAAAAGATATGACAATAAATGTCATCACAGGAAACCACATGCAAAATTCTTTCATCTAGTTGGAAACATGAAAGGAAAATTATGGGAACATCACTTTCAGCCAGAAAGGTGTTCAGCTCAGAAACCTGCTGAGGAAATTTGTCTTGATCATGGGGTTGAAAAAAGGAAGCTGTCAGGCTCCTGAGATGCCTGGTACTCTTCTCTGTTCAAAATAAACTGCTGACTCTAATGACTGTCCTTTCAGAGATGGTCTATTTTAAGACAGTGGAGTTACACCAGAAGGAGTGATCACTGGAATGACAGCATGCAGTGAAGCAAGGCAAGCCAGGATGGGGGATGAATCATCTGCAAAGGGATTCCTTTCATGCTCATGCTTTAGAACTGGACTTCACATTAAATCTTGTGAAACCTGGGGAATGAGAAGAAAGAACTGACAGCCAGAGGCTCAACAGTTGCATTTGTGGTGCTGAGATGAGGAGGCCCTGTGACATGATCTGGAGGAGATTTAGCCTTCCTACAGAGCCATGTGTGCTTGATTTTTCTGTCTGCTATTGAGTATCTACTTTAGTGCATTACTGAACTAGATTATTAAATGTAAAGCTATGTTCTCTCTCCAGGGAGCCTGTGGTGAAATGCTGGGTGTTTCAGTGGCAGGGAATTGCACCCTGTTTTGTCTCCTGTGTATTAGTGAGCAACCTCTGACTCTGTGCAGGACCTTACAAATCACTTTTTGTCCCAGTCTAAGTCCAAAGTACCCATGTGGCTCTTCTGGAGCATGAAGGAGCCCTGAAATTCTTTCCTTTAGCGCATTTCTAGTGGTGGTGGGTTTTCCCACACCCTCACAGAGCATTTCTGGGACAGTTAGTAAGCATTTGCCAGTTTTGCATGGGTTCCCTCAGTCGTTCTTCATTGCTTGGGCCATGTCCCACAGTGTAGTACAACTGCTTTCTGCCATTATAATGTTCATATAGGATTTATTTTTGTTCCTGAGTACACTGTCACAGCTATTCATGAAATAGAGCAAGTAATGTATAAGCCTAAACAATAATAAATGTAATCTATCTCTTGACATGTATAACAATATAACTAGAAAAACAGTATTTCTTTGTGCATAGGGTTCACTTTTTCAAAGAGAATTTGACTGGGTTAAAAGACAATTGATAGTTAGACCTGCATGACCAGCTAGGAATCAGCATACAGAGCTGCTGTGAGTGCTTCTTTGCTACATTTTTTATAGCTCCTTCCTAAAGTATATGGCTCCTTCCCAAACAACACTGGGACTTGAGGAGTAAGGTGCAGATTATCCCCTTTATGAAATGCATGAAGAAGTGAGAATTGCAGGTTTGTTGGCACTCTTGGTGACACAAAATTCATTATAAATACAAATATGTGGTAAGATCTGGTCTTTGAGAAAAGGTGATGCCTTTTCAGTGGTTCCACAAGCACTAAAGTTTCTCAGAGTTATCTCAATCAGTCAAACCTCCAACAACTTGTAAGAGCCATGATTACAAGTGGGATTATCTCACCTTTGCTGGGTCCTTCCCCCTGCTGAACACTCACTCTATGCAATGACAGAGAGCTGCTAGAAACTAGTCCTTGGCACTGAAGTTAAGATACAAAACGTGTACTCTAGGGAAATAAAAAATATGTTATTTATATTATAGTATTTATAGTATGAATTGTAATAATATGTAATATATACACATAAATATATAATTGTACATTGTATACATTTGTCCTGTTTAAACAAACACTTAACTGCAGTTATATCTTGCTTCAGTAAATAGAAAATAAGCACTGAAAGCATTTGCACAAAATGGAGAACTGCAGGCAATACATAAAATCTCTTATCTCCCTTTCAAGAAAATTACAAGGGGTAAAAGCAACACAGGTCAAAATGAAGGACCAGTCCCAGGGAAATATTCACTTGATCTATAAACAGACAAGTGTCCTTTGAACAAGTCATATATCCTTTCTGTAGGAATGCTTAGAGAATTGTTTTGGTTGAAAAAGACCTTTAAGATCACTGAGTTCAACCATTAACCCAGAACTGCCAAGTCCACTACTAAACCATGTCCCTAAGTGCCACATCTCCATGTATTTTAATTACCTCGAGGGGTGAGGACTCAACCACCTCCCTGGACAGCCTGTTCCAGTGCTTGACAACCCTTACAGTGAAGAAATTTTTCCCAATATCCAATCTAAACCTATTCTGCAGACTAAGTTAAAGCTTAAAGCATAAGTCTTTAAGCTTTGCCTGGTCTTTTTTAACCAACTGGTATGAAGCCTGACACTTCCTGTCTAAAAGACACTAAGAAAATTGGGATTTCAGCTTTAAAAATGGTGTCTGATGAATTTCAGTGTAAAGTGGGTAGGATTTAACAAGCAAGTGGGCAAGCCTCCAGGTTGGCCTGAGCAGAGCTGTGGCAGCTCCCATCCACTGAGACTTTCAGGCTTTTGGGATGGTGCCTTCTGGCAATGATGCCCATGGACTCAGCTGGTTGTTCTGCCATCTTGATTGCCAAATTTTCTATTCTGGACATTTTTATTGTTGGTATAATCCCTAGATTTCTTGCTATTGTCCTATTTTTGCAGTGTTCCTATTCTCTTGATTGTTCTGCCTGACCATTATTCTGCTGCCTTGCCCATCAACTGCCCCTCATCAGTCAGAAATGCAGGAAGTCACAGACAGCTAAAGCAATGGGAACCTCTGAACCAAACATGGATCATTTGGAAAGCCAAAAGAGGGTGTGTGGATCTGTTTCAGGACTAGATGTGGCTGCAGCAATGTAAAGGAGGGGATGCACAGGCCCTGTCCTGCACCCAGGCAGACCCGGACTGCCCTGGGAAGGGCTGGCGCTGCCTTTTCCTTCTCCTCCCACTCCAGTAAACCACCCCCTACAACACAACAGTTCTCTTGGTACCTCTTATAAAAAATGTGGGTAATGGGGGCTGCCAGGTGTGCAGGAATAGGGGGCCTCTATGTTCTTCATAACTGAACAGTATGGTAGCAAATAAATGCCTCCCCAGGTCCTCCTTGCAAAGGAGACCCTTGAAGTCCAAAATGCTGGCTGACTCCTCAGACTGACCTCAGGCATCATCTGGCTACCAGAGCTGGTTTTCGAGGGTGACATTTTTTCTATTTCTTACGTACACACAGATTGACCTTTTGTGTTTATACTTTTTTCTCTCTGCTTATTCTGGCCTTGCAGTCCCTTCTAAAATGTCTATGAAGAAAGTCTGTGTTATTAGTTCAGTAACATTCTTCAGAGGATTTCAATCCAGCATGATAATTTTCATAATATACATAACCAACAGATGTGTTTCATTTATATACAGAGCCTGAATTCAACAGTGATCTTTATGTGGGAAGCCTTTTCTGGCTATTAGTTTTCAGTATCTCTAGTATCTGCAGTTGCTGTTTGTGTCACAGTTGACTTTTCAAAAAATATTTCCATGTGAAAATTTTGTCTGTATGAAAGGAGGATCAAACCAGTTGTCTGAGCCATTTCCCTTCTAACGTTGTGTTGGTATGACTGAAACCTTGTGGTCCTGGGCCAAATTGCTGCTGCCTGTGAACAGATGCAGGAGGAGCTGGATCCACTTGGCAGGTGGAATCCAGAGCCACGAGTCCCACAGACAGTGCATTTTGGGCTCATGAGTGATCTTCAGATAGCACAGTATTGTATTTTCATTTGGGATTTCAAAGTTCTCCTTAGCTGTCACATTTGAGAACATAATCCCAAATAAGAGCAGGAATGATCCATTACAGAAAAAGTTGGCTTAAGCTGAGATGCAGGCCATTTCACTAGCCTTGACCTTTTCTAAAATGCATGGCAAAACTTTCGTTTCCCTCCCACCAGCTGTTTCTGGCTGGTTTTGTTTATTTGCCTTTGTAGACTGGGAACTATCTGGGGCAAAGTCTGTGCGGTTTGGTCCTTGCCTGTCAAGACACACAAATTGTGGATCAAATGATGTCTTCATTTGCATTCACGCTTTGCTGTGCTTTGCTGGGAGGAAATGGAAGCAAGATTTAACTCCAGAGACTTCAGATCTGTGTGAATGCTTGAATATCTTATACGTCTGTGAGTTTTGACCAGTAGTAAGTGCCTACAAATTTAGAAGAGAAGTTAAAGACCGCAGTAATATATAGAGGGTAGCACTGATCCAGGCAGACACTGAGTGTTTGGCACTTAAACCCCTCTGTGGCTTTGGATGATGTGTGGCCT
Organism: Chamaea fasciata; assembly: GCF_029207755.1. Classification (NCBI taxonomy): domain Eukaryota; kingdom Metazoa; phylum Chordata; class Aves; order Passeriformes; family Sylviidae; genus Chamaea; species Chamaea fasciata. The sequence continues at coordinate 78,950,971 of NW_027094088.1, read as the reverse complement.
ACATCCATTTCCCCAAAGGAGATTGGTTCAAGTGGCAGTGTTTTTATGGGAAGTTAATGGCAAATACAGTTTTCTAAGGTCCTGAATGAAGTAAGGTGGATGAGTCCTATCAAACTAGAATGAAGATGGAATGGTAATAAAGGAACTTTCATTGAGAAAATGTCTGCAAAATGTGAACCTCAATAGGAGTGACTCCAGAGAGATGAACTTACTGTAACTGCTCACGGAGAGGCTGGGTGTGCCTTGCAGTAACCAGCATGTCTCCCCTTCTCTTTGCAGCCTTCTGCACTTGACAGACAGGCAGCTGAGGAAAACAGCTCTCATCCAAGCAGAGGATCCTTTGTCCCCCTGGTTCGCTGAAATTCAAATTCCTCAGACACAAATGTCTTTCTGCTGTAAATGACAAGGAGCCCAGGTTACAGTGGCAGTTCAAGGGAGGAATATCTCACATCCCATAGGGGAAAACACAGACATATTTCCATGCTGTGAGGAGTTTCCTCTGCACCTGGTCTAGCTCAGAGTTTACTTCCTTGCTTTATTCATAAAAGGAAGGCTATTTCAGGTCCCTCTGATCTGGCCTGAATTCCTGCCCATCCAAGCTGTAAAACTTCAGAAACCTTGCCTATTCTTTTCCCTGTTTGCACAGCTTGTTTAGTAAATATACTGCTTGTCCCCAGAAAACTTGTTTTTCTTATACATCAGTATGTAGGCATTTCCCTAATCAGTTTCATTTTTTTCTTTCAAATCTTATTTTACTGAGGGCTGAGATTCTTTAGATCATGCAGATTCACAGTGACCCCTCTGGAGGTGTGACAGCAGTGGAGCAACGAATGGAAAGGAAGGATACCTGCAGCCTCCCTGAGCTACACTTTGGCAGCCCCCACTGAAATGACACAGGGTGCAGACCCTTGTTGTCACCAGCACTGCTGCCAGCACTTTGGCCCTACACAGAGCATGGAAGAGCTCCCACTGGCAGCAGTGAGTGCAGTGTAGAGCATGGGGGATAATTTCTATGCATGTCACCTTGCCTTTCCTTGTGGGAACTTGTCTGATGCAGCATCCTGGGATGAAATCCCACAACATCCTCTCTGCCTGCTACTGATGCCATTGGAGTAGCTGCCTATTTGGCCAGTCACTTTCTACCTCCGTTGGCAAGTGGGGTGTGCAGAGAAAGGGAGTTAATAAGATGCAGTGTTTGCAGCCTCCTGGCAGCTCACATTTTCAGGAGAGAGGAATGTGGCTGCCTTTCAGTGCATCCCAGCCATTTGCAGTTGGTGCATCAGTCACTTGGAGTAGCTCTCATTCAACTGTGCTGCGATGGGGAGGCGGTGAGAAGCAGAGGAAAAATAGTGGCTACTCAGTCTTGAAAGAAGGCTCAGCTATAACCAAGCAGTTTCAGAAGCCAGTCAGGTGGGAGGCACTCACAAGGCATAGCAGAGAGTATGCAGGCATCTGCCTGTGCCTGAACAAAGGCATGCTGAGATGCCACAGGGGTGCAAGAATACTCAGGTCTTCACCCTTGGGGGAAGAAGATCCTTCTGCACTGAACACAGGATGTTATGAATGGCTGGACTGCAGATGCAACCTTGCCATTGATACAACAGTATGAATAAATTAAAACTGTCTTGTCTTTGATGGGACTTGAGACAGTGTGGGATACCCTGACCAGGGCACCCTGAAGCTGATGGGGCCAGGAATGCCCTTGAACCACTTTTCTGGCATGGACAAGTAAGGACTGATCTCCCTTCAGCAGGGATGTAGTGGGAACTTTGCAACATGCACAGAAAAAAATGGATTAGTTTTATTGTTCCCAACACAAACATTCCTTTGAAAGTGCTCCTGCACATTCACAGCATGGCAAAGCTGCAAGTGAAACAAGTGCTAAATCAAATTCATGACTTTTCTCACACAGCCATGAGAAGAGGTACAGTTATACTAGAAAAAAGAACACCATCAGCCCCTGTAGATGTGAAAGGCTGATTTACACCCCCTCTCACACTTATGTGGCCTCAGCAACAGCACTGGAGTTGCATAAGCAGTATTTGGCCCCTGTTTGGTAGTTTATTAGTTGTACACATAATTAGTAGTAATTCTCTGACAATTTATCAGGAGAATTATGGTAAGAAAGACCAGAACAGGAGTCAAGGTGTATTTAAAAAGAAAAGGTTATGCTACTGACTTCTCTAACAACAGACTAGTGGAAAAATTGCCTCTGTCTATAGAGACTGCATTTACCAGATGTTTGATATTTGACACTCCTGCAGGTGGCTTTTAAAGAGGTGAATTAGCCACAATAATTTTCAGAGTCAATAATTTCTGTTACTTATTTGAAACACAGTCTCATATTTGCAGAATAATTAATGATGTTATGATTCTAGAATGGTGGCTTTAAAGAGTTTTCAACAATGTCTACCACTTTGTCCTGGGTTGTAGTGTAGGATGTGCACAAAGTATTCTATCACCATCTTCATGAGTTGTTGAACCCAGTTGTTGGTGCAGTGCTCTTCCCGGGTCCCCTCCCTCAGGGCTATCTTCTGCTAATGGCCCATCAAATGCCTTGCCCATGACTCATAGATAACTCCCTCCCGGAGCTATCTCTCTTTAATGGGCCATCAAGGACCGACTGCATGACTCATCATCCCATTGTGAGATGCTCCACCCAGAGGGAGGAACCAAGCATTCTCACCTGGATATAATCTGGGGTTTCGGACAGTACAAGCAGCCCTTACCCACTGGATTCCCAGAGGACGAGAGCTACCAGACTTTTCTACAGGATTGCTGCTTCAGGAAGACCACCTCATCTGGACTGCTTCCATCACCCTTCTCCGGTTGTATTCTGACTCTGTCAGTGGTCTTTTGTATTATTGGATTTGTTTCATTTTACCTTTTTTTTTTTTTTTTCCCCTCCCTATTAAATTGTATCTGTGACTTGGAGTCTCTCTCGTTTTGCTTTCAAACCACTACACACTTGAATAGGTTAGGAAAGATAATCTTATCTGTCCCCATGAAAGGAATGCTTTGGCTGGGCTTTTCATCATCCATTCATAAACTCCCTCTGTTTTAGAATCTTGGCAAGAAATCTGCCAGGGTGGCACTGAAAAAACACTTCTAGAAATGGGAATTTGAAATGTTTCAACAGATCTAAGATGAACTTATTTTACTATCCATTGAAGGTGAACAAACATGCTATCAACACCTCTTACCTGAAGTGCAAAATTCACAGTAATAAATCTCAGATTGTGTCCAACAGCAATGCAATATTTTCATGAAGCTGCTCTATCCATAGTAAATAGGTAACTATGGAGACTGATGAACATTTAGCTGTAATCAAGGAAGAAAGAGTGGGGAAATCAAAGTTTTCTTTTCTCATTTGCATGCTTTGGGTATGCTTATATATGCTGATTTTTACAGCTGTCTGAATCAGTTGAAGTGTGCACCCAAGCCAGGTCTAAAATCTGCAAATCCCACCTCAGGGAATTTTCAGTGAAAGAAATTAGAGTCACTGTAATGCTAAAAACTCCACTAACCTGATCCAGAGAGAGACCTTAGAAGGATGGAGCTCTTCTTGAATACATACCTATTTAATGCTCATTATTTTCCAGTCTATATGGGAAAGGAAAAATATGTGGCTTGAGAGCTTAACACCTGCTGCAGCACTGCAGAGCAGAATGCAGAGGCTGAGAAGAACAGCACAAGGGGGGCTTTTATCACTTGCTGCTGCTGGCCCTCCTTGTTAGAGGCCTGAGCTGGGGACATTGTTGGGGAGTATATTTACTTTGTATTCCTGAGTTGTTTCACTTTCAGTGGGAGCTCTAAACGTGTGCTGTATCCATAGACCCCACTGACATCAGTGGGGTAAATGTACAGAAATCAGCCTCACTAACACAATCCCTTTTGTACTGCTGTCATTAGCTGAGAACAAAAGCTCAGACAGAGAGATCCTGAGCTGTCGAGTGTGATCACAGTAGCTAAAAACTAAACAGGTGAATTTTGCAGCATCCAAAAAGTCACCTGCTGAGCAACAGGAAGGCACAGATTTGCAGCAGGCTGCTGTGAGTTGTGTGTGAAGTGGGAAGGTATGCCATGCTCACCCCATGGGTTTGTGCTGGTGGGTGCTCCAGTGAGGTTTCTGTGTACTTCTGGGGATAAATAACTGGCCTTGCTTAGCCATGAGAATTAACCTGAAAGGGATTCAAAGGGAACAGAGCTTAAGAATAATTATGAAAGAGGGCAGACATCAAGTGGTGGGATCCTACAAGCCAGTGGGAGGCGTGAATATGCCTAATCTTTTTTCTGGAACTGACTATAACCTCTCCTTTCAGCTTTGACCCCTGCACCTTCTAGTGAATTCAAATATGAAGACAGCATGTGACTGGTCTGGACCACCTCATTCCAGGTAGGCATTTTCCCTATAGAATTTGCTTCTCTGAAACTCTGAAATCTCAGTGAGCTCCATACTTGCAGCAGATTAGTGGAAGGTGTTTCACTGGAAATTACTCACTCTGTTAACATTCAAGTGTTCTTAACAGATACTTTTCTGGAAGATGTCCCCTCTAGACTCCGAGTCTGAGCTAGTATTCCTGCTCTGGTTTTCCCCCTCTGTAGCTGATGGGGGAAAACTGGAGCATGTATGCATGAATCACTGCTCTGTGGAGCATATTGACCCGGGACAAACCAATTTCCATTTCTCACTGCTGACATTTGAATCAGCAGATGCAAGAATTTCAGTTGCTTTGTCAGAGGACTCCCCCTTTGGACCTTCTCAGGTCTCATTTCTAAGGCTGTGTTTAACCTGTCTGCAGCCTTAGGCTGTTTCCATGTTCATTTACACAGTAGGAGAAGATAAGAAGGTAAAGGCACAAGGTAAAATCTAAAGTTTTCTAGCTGAAATTCTTCTGTTTCTCTGCCAGAAAAATTGTTAACCGAGTCCTTTCCACTTGCATAATTTAACACTCAGATTCTCACTCCAGAGTTTTTGCAGCAGGTACTTTTCATTAACAACACATACACAGCCTCAGCATCATTAGGATGGCATCTAGCTAGAGGTCATCCCAAATTCTTACTTTCATGAAGCAGTTCTCCTTGGTGGAAGCTCATTCTGCCTACCAGTGTACCTCTGGTATTAAATTTTTAATGTCTTCAACTATTCTTTCCATAAGTAATACAGACACAAGGATTAGTCTTGGATCCTAGCCTCCATATTTTCTTGTATATGTATTTCAATACATAGATTACATTTCAATACAAGTGTTATTTTTTATATTTATACTTACATACACTAGCTATACACATATATATTAACATTTCAGATGTATATGTAAATACAAGATTCAGCTGAATGTTCACAAGCCCAGTCAGCCTGATGGGATTCATCCCAGATACTGAAAGACTTAATGGATGTTATGTCAGGACTGCTTTCAACCACCTACCAAAGGTCTTGGGAGTCTGGGAAGGTCCCTGCTGACTCAAAGTTAGCCAGTGTTATTCCAATTTACAAGAAAAGATCTAGGGAACTACAGACCTACTAGTCTAACCTCAGTTTCAGGAAAAATATGGAAGAGATCATATTGCGTGCTATTGAAAGGCATTGAAAGAACAATGCAATGATCAGGCACAGTCAACACCGTTTCACAAAGGGAAAGCTGTTTTACTGATTTGATAACTGCAATAAGGAAACTCACTCAGCAGATTAAGTGAAGGGAAGGAAGTGGATATCATTTTCCTGGACTTTTAGTAAGGCTTTTGATGGTGAGCCTCACAGCATCCTTTTGGACAAGTTGTCCAGCTGTGGGATAAGTGGATTCACAGTGTTCTGGATGGATTCCAGGGCTCATATGGTTGTGGTGAATGGGGTTTCATGTGGTGACAGTCAGCAGTGCTGTTCCTTGGGGCTCAGCTCCAGCACTGGTACTGTTCAATGTACTTATCAATGATCTAGATGCAGGAGTTGAATGCACCATTAGCAATTTTGTTGATGATACAAAAATTCTCTTTCACCAAACTAGGAGGTGTTATTTCCTCTCTTGAAGGGCAAGACATGGCTCAAACCTTCATCAGGGCTGCTCAAACATGACATTAGGAAGCATTTCTTTACCACGAGTGTGGTCGAACACTGGAACAGCTATCTTATTGTGGTGGTTGATGCCCAAGCCTGTCAGTGTTTAAGATGCATTTGTATAATGCTTTTAATAACATGCTCTAACTTTTGGTCAGCCCTGAAGTGGCCGGGCAGTTGGATTAGAGAATGGATTGTTACTGATTCCTTTTCTCTATTCTATTCTATTCTATTCTATTCTATTCTATTCTATTCTATTCTATTCTATTCTATTCTATTCTATTCTATTCTATTCTGTTCTGTTCTGTTCTGTTCTGTTCTGTTCTGTTCTGTTCTATTCTATTCTATTCTATTTTTGGAGGGATTATAATGTTTGGAAAACCTCTGCCCTACAGAGCATGACCTTGATAACAAACACACATAAATTTGACCTGAGGCTTGACTACACTTTGTTTATGTACCTGCTCTCCCAGACAGCAAAGATTTTATGAGCAGAGCATTTTGTCATGCAGCTGCCTCTCCATTGCCTGCTGGGGTGTGAAGCTTGGTGGAGTAAGTAACTGTGCTTTCTCTGCAGGGACTTCAGCTGGGTGACTGCTCTGATGTCTTTATTTCTCCTTTTAGTCTGTATTGCTGAGGTTTATCCCTTATTTTTAAAAATCGCTGGTGTGATTATCTGCTCTCAAAATTCAGCTCTCAACACAAGCCAAGTGAAACACCATCAAGCCCATCACCACTTGCAGTGATGAGTGATTTGCTTGTAGAGGGTTTGAAGAGCAGCCTGGTTGAATGCTGCCCTGGCAGCCACTCCTGTGACACTAAAGGATACCCTGGAGTGCTGGAAACAGCTCACACCACGCTCTTTCTATAGCTAATTTATCTAATGGATCTAAGGTGAGGTCTGCAGTCTTAGGGACCATTAATTTCTTCACACTGTTTCCAGCTCCTCACACACATGCACATCCCAGCATTTATATCCAGACCCTCCAGTTTCCTGAGGATGCAGCTGTGCCAGTTTCATCCAACTTTAATTACTGCTATAGGGAAGACATTAAGATGTGAATAAGAGCATAAAATTCCTCCAAAATCTTACCTGTCTGTCCAAAACAACAAAGAGGCAAATCAAGCTCATTTTCAGAGGGACTTCTATAATCTGTGGTCCCCAGGTCTAGGAGAGTTCAAGTTAACCTTCTAGAGAAGGAGTTTGCTACACTAGGCTTAATGGGGAACAAGTTCCTTCAGTGAAAGAGTAAAACAAATAGGGTGCAGCTGAAGGAATTTAATTTTGTAGCTATGCCCTCCTCAAACTTTGTCCAGTGGATGGAAAACTTAACTCTCATAACTGTAGACTGTAATGAGGATCTCCTACATACTGTCTACATTTGAGGCTGCCTTTCTTACTTCTCAGCATAATTTGTGTTTCTCCTGTCCTTCCTTTTTTCCAGGCTGGCAGTGCATTGATGTTCCTAAGAGATGCAGCATACCCTCTTCTTTTCCTCTTCTTTATTTTTCAGACTTTATTTTGACACCTTGTCTCTTTATATTTCTCTTCCCAACTTACAAGTTGGAAAAACTTCTCTCACCTTTGCATGTTTTCTCTTCACAAGCTGTTTAAATCAGGAAAACCCCATGGGACTCCTTGGTGTTTGCTGTCATGTAAGTCTGCTATAGCTGGGAAAAGGTAAATGCTATGAATTAGTCTTTCATGTTCTTTGATAAAACTTTTTTAAGAAACCTTTAAATTTATGTCCTAGCAAGCAACATATTCTTTTGGTTTTCTTCTAGTCTTTTACCTTAGACTTGTAAGTTGAGTGCAACATACTCAAAATTCTATCCAGACAGCATAGGAGGGAAAAGTCATTACAAAAAGTAATTTTTACAGACAGCCTGTTCCTGGAATGTGTTTCACACTCCTCTCCTGTGGGCAGCTAAAAAAAAAAAAAGCCACAAAAAACCTGTACTATGAAGGTGTTGCTTTGTAGTGAAAACTTTGGAGCCCTCTGTTTAGAGGAATTGAAGGCAGGTATTTGAACTGATTCTTCTCTGACCTACAGTTTCATGAGCTGCAATGTGAAATGTAGGGGATGTCAGTCTGCAGACCTGGGGGCGCAAACAGCTACGTGAGGAAGAAGCTTTCAAGTTCACCCCTCCATGGTGCTGTTGGAGGGCTGTGTAATTATGGTCCCATCTGGGCCTCCCGTGTTAGGGGCAGCCCAAACACCCAGTGCCTCAGGGCTCACAGCTCCTGCAGGGGAGGACACACGCGATGCTGTGCTGGGAAGGGAAGGACACTGGAGGACACCGGCAAGTTATGGCCAAAGGCAGCTTGTATGAAAACAAAGTATAACACTTTCCCCTCCGTGGCCCAACTCCTGAGACATCTGCAAAATACCCAACCATCCATGGCTGAGCTGCTAAGAAGCATAGAGGACATGGGGACAGGCAGCTGCCAGGGCCCCTGTGGGTGCTGCAACAGTTTATGCCCCTCGTGGGTGGGCAATCAGCACCTGGTGCAGGTGCAGCTCTGTAGGGTAATTCTTTCAGAGCTCTGGAGCTTTGATCTGAGTAAAAAGATGCTCCCAGGACTGCCATGACTTGAATTATGTGGAAAAAAGAAACTTCTCTGGGATGTCATAATGATGAATTTGGCAAGCGCTGCATGAAACATTATCTCTGCAGCCTGGACAAATAGCCTGTCATTATCAAGTGCAAGAGTAGCTGGGGTGAGGGAGTGGAAGTGAAGTACAATATTTCCCTTCCCTTCAACACTGCATCAAGCTGAGGTCCCATGCACAGGCTCTGCTCTACCCAGTGCTGTGTTTAGTTAAAAGCTGCTGCAAAGTTGCTGGGGAGGAGAGGAGCTGCCAAGGACCCATTCACTCTGCACCAGCTCTCGCAGATCAGCTTGGGTAACTGCCACTCTTTGATCTCTGCTCCTGCTGAGCTCTATTTGGCTTCCATGACCTCTCCTCTCTGCTACATACACCCTTTGCCTTGAGCTGTAGCCAGAGGAGACCTCAGCCCAATGACTAAATTCGAGTGGCAATGTCCTTTTGCACATTTTGTGCTGGTGAACGAGTTGTTTTCCCAGTGGAGTTTATAGTGCTTAGAGGAACAACAAAAGCTCTCCTGGCAAGCTGCCATGAAGAAGATTTCTGTGTCTCTCCAAGGCCATCTCCTGGCATGGCTCTGTCAGCTGAATATGCAATTTCTTTAATCCTCAGGCTGACATAATTCTGAGGGCAAAACTCCTTAAATGTGTGTTCGAGGTGTCCTTGAGCCATTGTGCTCAGCCAGTGTGTCACAAACCCTTACCTGCTAATCACCTGACAAAAAGAGTTGGAAAAAACAAACTTGTGCAGGACGAAACTCTGCAAATGAAGCCTTAGCTGGAGCTGATAAAGAGCCAGGATCACGAGAAATAAATTATTCTGTGGCTAAGTCAGTGGCTGCTAAGATATATGGATCAGAAGAGGCAGAAATGCAACTGCAGCAGTGAGAGGAACAAGGCAAAAGGTGTCTGGGGATGTGTGCTTGTTTATGAATAGTTCCTGGATTATGGAGTTTTGTGTCTAAAACTAGCAATTACTGACTGGCTCTCCACAGAGCAAAGAGCTTAAAAATGTAGCAAATTCAGGATTTAAAAATAGGCCATAACTTAGTTGGAAGATTTGCTAAGTTTTATATCATATCAGAGCAAGTTTTAACTCTTTGCAGCCATACAGCCAACTGAAAGAACATCCTTTCTTTGTCTTCACCAAGGGCTTTCACTGGATAATTTTTTTTCACCAGTTTGCTAAATATCTTGTGCACACAAGGGCATTTTGATGTTTATTCCCTCATCTAGCCACTGACTTTTAAATGTATCAATCTACACTTCTGATCTTCCCATATCCCTACAATTTTATGTGTTCTGGATTCCCTCTCCTACATAATAGTGCTAAACTGTTCCAAAGAGTTCCACAATTCAGTTAAATATTGCATTAGAAAGCACTTCCATTTATTTGTTTAAAACCTACTGCCCAGTTATCATATTAGATGTTCACAGTCCTTTTATTTTTTTTCCCTATTACTTTTCTCTGTCACTGTAGCACCAGTTCTTGTCTGTGCAGAGTCCCATGTCTAATCTCTTCTCTGCATGGTGGAGAATCTAAAACTATATTTTTCTGCTCTCAAAAGAAGCTTTCCCATATACCTTATCTCTGTAGTTTTCAAATTTATCTTATTTTAAGCTGGGATGACTGACGCCACAAGCAATATTTGAGATGCATTTATATGCTTTTATAAGGTGGTGTAATCATGTTTCCCATTTCCTTCTCTCTCCCTGAGATGCAGAAAAGGCTGAACACTGTATCCTGAACACACATCTACTGCTTTTTCCTACGACCTAGACTAATAAAATATATTAAATCCAAATATACCAACGTGTTGTACTCTGCTGCAACAGTAATACTGCTGACCACGTCTCATAGTTTACTTGTCTTTCTCTGAGCACTGAGTGACATTTCCAGACAACTAGTCACATTGATATCAAGAGTTTTTCTCTGGCTCATAAGAGGTAATTCAGAGGCTGTGGATGGGGATGTTGCAGTCAAGATAATTTTCTCCTTGAGTTTGACTATGCTTTTATTTGCACTCAATTTCACCTGCAAGCTTATTGCCCACTTATTTAGTGTTCTGGTGACAATTCACGCAGACAGTTTTAGATTATACTATCTTGATTTATTCTGTATTATCTTAAGGCTGTGTAGCACATATTGCTACTCCTTTTCCATCAGCACATTCAACTGTGTCACACCCACACTAAAATGGCTAGTGCAGGTATGTACAGAATGCATTGAATGGTCCCAGCATATATATGCTCCCCTCATGCACCTGCCAGAAACCTGGTTTTTAATAGTTAATCTCTGGCTTCTTGCTATCAATCATGTATTAGCCTGACAAAGATTTTCCCTCCTACCCATGGCAGACCAATTTCTTTTAGAACTGATGGTAGGAAATTTTGTGTTGAATATCAACCAGACCACATTTCACAATGTGTGCCTGCCAGTACTCACATATTTGAAATGTGGGTTTTGAAAACATTGCCTGTAATCCTGCAATCTCCTCCTATGAAACAGAAAGGTTGAATATGAGAGGAGCAGTTACCCTCTCCAGGATGGACCTGGGAAATGAGGATGATTTATGCAGCTGCCACCACATCAGAGCCTTGTGTGTTGTGGGTTGCAAGGCATTTGCAGGGTGTGGCAGTGGCACGTTGGCTCAAATGATGGGAAGGTTCAACACAGCCAGACTAATGATAGGTGGTGGAAATTCAGATGGCTGAAGACAATTACTGAATTTTAGATAGCCTTTGAGAAATTAAATGAGTTCAATGGCTGTTCTACCATCCAGAAATCATTAATACATTACTGGATTCACTGGAAGTAACGTTTGAGAGTCTAAAAATAGGCTGCATATACCGCTCCTTCTGCTTCTCCTGGAGTGCTGAGAACATTCAGTACTTATTAAATAAGGCATTAAAAATAAGTTGAGGGTTGCATATTCTTTTTTATGAATTCCTTTTTGAAAAATACCAGAGTAGCCATTTATAGCTGTTCAAAATTGTGACAAGTCATTTGACCAGACAAAATTAAAAAGAGGGGATATACCCTTCACTAGGCCACAAAACTTACTGCTGAGCTGGAGCCTGGGGGTTACTTTTCTGCATGAAACCTCATCCTCAGCCTGACTACTTCTCAGCAGCTTTCCTTCCGACTAACTTAGAAACTGGCAAACCTTTGAAGGAGTGACTTGGAGTAGAGAAACAGGAGAAACCCCATTTTCCAGGCAAAAGGCCAAAAGGACAATTACAGGCTGATATTTCTTCAAGTGACAAGAAAGTAAGTCTCAAAGACTTCCTTCTGAATTCTGTTACAGGGACTAAAACTGCACCTGCACCAGCCAGACCAGAGATTTCGGTCACCAAAAAAATCTGTTGTGATTACTGTGAGTCAAAATGTCCCCAGGGGCATTTGGCTCCAAAAATTGTCCAAGAAAATAACTTGTGAAATCTGATTCACAAAAACACGTAAACAATATTAACTGCACCTGCGTGTTATCTAAAGCCTTGGGGCTTGTGTTTGCCTGGTGTGTTCCACATCCAATGTGGTGTCATGTGGAGAGAACCCAAGGGCTCATGTGAGATTTCCCACAAAGAATTTAGCACAGACAAGAAGAGCAGATGAATTTGTGCTTTCAAATCCTGGAAAATGTATTTGCGTTTTAGAGCAACAGCTTGCAGTCTATGTTTTGATGGATTTATATCTGTGGAAGTAACTGCTATTTTTACTCTGGAGACATTTTCCTGCCATGCAAAGGTTCCTCTTGAAATTGAGCTCCCCTTCAGACCTGAGGCTGGATGAGGTCTGAGGAGTGCACCTTGGACTTCACACATGCTCCTTGCTCCAAGGCCTCTAAGGAGCATCTTGGGCTGGAAGGAATCAGCCATGTCTCATCAAGGTGCTGTTGCTGGGGCTGTCAGTGGAGCTGGCCTGGCTGTATCATGTGTGCCACTGTGGGCCAGGTGAAGAAACAATAGAAAGCTCATGACCATAACTATTTCTTTAGATGTAAAGCCACTGCTCTACTTCAAAGTGTGACACTGGATGTAAGAGATATGTAATTCACCAAATAGGAGAAAGACTGAACAAAACCAAGCTAACAACACATTGTATTTCATTTTGGGAGCGCCAAAGTGTGGCATTTCGTATCCTGAGATGGTTCTACTTTTTGTATTCAATGATAGCATAAAGTGAAGTTCATGAAAAACCCTGGGTTGCCCACTAAGTGTCCTTGCCTACATGCTCATGACTCCCACAGCCCTAGTCCAGGAGATCCTGTGCTCACCCAGCCTCTTGTGCTGAGGGCATTTTCTTGGTTGGTGGAAATGGGTATTTGAACCACTGCTGTGTAAAGCCGATCTCACTTCCCAGGTAAGGTGCCAGGACATTATTGTCATCCTCCTTTAACAATGTTCTATAAGAAGACTGAGCAGCCTTGTACTAACTCAAGTCAGACAACCAAAAAAAGGAGGAATTTCAAACTCCTCTGGGAATGAAGCAATGAAATTTAAGTCTGTGCCTCTGAAGTTCTTCACCAGAGCTAGACATTAACAGCTAATTTCTTTTATTTTAGAAGGAAAATGTTTTCAAATTTCTTACAGCCTCCGCTTTCACAGCTTTTAAAAATTAAATCAATAACTAAACAGAAAGAGAGGAAGAAAATACTAAAGGTCCTGCATTTAGTAAAACTGTGCAGTTTTAAGTAGATTAGCAGCATTTCCCTTCAGAGTGTCTTTTTATTTTTTTCTACATAAAGTTCCGAACAACATAAAAATTCCCCTGATCTTGCGAGATCGTTTGGCATTTGCAAAGGACTTTCAGGCAAGCTGTTAAACAATGATATTTTCCTTTGTAATTGGCATTAAAAAAAATCTCTCCCACTGCTTGTGTATCAGGGGCAGACAGAAAAGAAAATTTCTTGATCCAAAATTAGAGGGAGCCTGGCAGTATAGATTAAAACCCTCGTGCTGACATAGCAGTGTCACATTTGGAACTGATGGTAACTTCAGTACCACAACTCTCCAAAGACTGAATCTTCTGAGTACGGGGGTGTTGGGGGTTGGGTTTGTTCCTTCTTTCTCTGGGGAATTTTTTCCCCACGGGTTGCCAAGGGGACCGGGTGTTGGATACTTGAGAGTGCTTGGCTGAAACAAAGAGATGGACAAAAGGTGGAAGGGAGAGATAACGCAGGTAAAAGACACAGCTTGAGGCAGCTGCGTGCTTTTCTGCTTCCGGCGTTCGGGAGACGCGTGTCGGCCGCTCCTCGAAGATCTCAGCCGCCGCAAAGCACGCCGAGCAAAAGCTGGGCCGCCGCTATTCTGCCTCGCCTTCGAGCTTCTTCGGCGCTGCTCCTCTTGCTGCAGCGTGACCCTGCACCCCCTGCACTGCCGGAACATCCTGCCCCTGCCTGCCAAAACACCCTGCCATCCCAGCTACCAGCCCGAAACTTTTCCACTGTTCCAACTTAGTGCTCTAAAGATCCTGCAAAGACACCGAAACCAAACTGCCCTGGGTTTTGTGAAACAAAGCCCTCAAAGTTCTTGGTACTGTTGTCGTTTGTCATTAATGCTGTAGTTGTTTGGTGAGGGGGGGAGTTTTTTTTGTGTTTGTTTGCTTTGTATTACATACTAGTAAAAAACTGCTATTCCTATTTCCCAAATCTTTGCCAAAGAGCCTCTGATTGTAATTTTACCTAGCAGATACCTGTCTTCCTAAACCAAGACAGGGGGAAAGGGGTTACTAAAATCGGAGGGAAACTTTCCATCCCTTCCTGACATGCACTTACTCTACTGTGTCTAGTAGACTTGGTAGTCTCTTAGCAGCTACTAGTAAATATCATAGGTTTTATCGGATCATAAAGATCAATTTATGTCTGATATGATGAATATTTACTTACTTTTACTTCCTATTTTTGGCATAAAAACTTCTCTTGGTGTCAAAAGTCACTTAATGTTGTGATGGCTCCCTTAAGGGCTCTTACTGCCTATCTTGTATAATCCAAATATATATGCTTGATGGAAAGCTATGTAAGGTACATCCATAAAATGAAGTGTTACTTATTTTCTGAAAGGTTTTGAGGCTGCAGGAAAACACTATTTATGCATAATTACACATATTACGCAATTACGTTAGTGGTTTCTAAAGTAGTTGAATCTGTGGACTGCTGCCAGCCCACAATGTCTCTCCCAGATGACCACACAAAGTCCTCACTGCCCACATTGAAAGCACCAGTGATTACCATTCCCAGTTCTCTCTGTGAGCTACTCACTGCATCTGTGGAAGTCATTGGTGAGAACCAGGTCCATAACACTGGTGGTCGTTGAGCTGTTCTGAAAACTTGAAAATCACAGATCCTGTCCTTCATTTGGCTCCCAGTCTCATAAGAAATCCAAGTAGTACGGATACTTTGAGTGCAGAAGTTAAAAACATCCCACTGCAGCTTGTCAGACTACATGCATGGGAATTTCTTTTTTCCTTTCTGAGTTGAAGAACTACAAAGCTGACTCTGAATTATGCATGCCTACAGTAAATCTTGCACTGAATTAAATCACTAATCCTGGTGTAAGTGCTCCCTCTGAATTAATTTTTTAATTCATTTTTTCCCTTCCGTGTCTTTCTGTTTGGTTGATTATGGTTTTAAAATTGGGCTGAGCATACTTAACAGGGAAAATAATTTTACCCCTGTGTCATTTTGCCTAATGCCATGCTATTAGTGTAAAATCCTTACTATACAGAAACAGTTGAACACTTTCTCTTTGGCAATTCAGAATTACCAGATAACTTCAGCTATCACAAATCCTAACAGCAAACCTGAAGATACAGTCCCTGTTGCGAAGACATCAGCTGCAGGGAGGAGCAGCAGTAGGGTGACCCTTCCCTCTCCTCTCCTTCTGTGTCAGCCCAGCCAGCCTGACACTTTCGCTTTCACCTAATGGCACCACTCCAAACCCACATCATGCCTTGAGATGAGCTCTGTGTTACCTGAGCTGAAGTCAAGCTGGGAGCATGGCCCTACCAAAGCACTGTCCCTGCCTGTATGCATCCCTCAGCCCAGATATTAATTCTGGCAGGATGCTGCAGCCCCAAAGAAAAGGGCAGGGTAGCCAATGCCAGCAGCTGCTGAGGCAGGAGGATGAGCCTGTCCATGAACACGCTGTATCTGCATCCCAAACTTGTCCTTGAGGAGACACACATAATTTCCTTCAAATTTGGGGTCTTCCTCAGTGCTGATGCCTCATCCTTCATCTCCAACTTGGCTCTCTTGTCTTACAGAGACTGTGGTACCACTATTGCTGCTGGGGCTGGTCCCAGACCACGGTGTCCACAGAGGCCCCACAGGGCTGTATCCTGTCCCTCCCTGCAGCCACTGGGAGGGAGGCTGGAGATGTCTCTCACACCACAATGGGGCAGCACCCAGAGTGCGATCAGGGATGCATGAGGCACTGGGGCTGCAAGTACTGTCCTGCCAACACTGAGAAAAGGAAGAGTGGACTCCTTCTTACATCTGTGTGTTTACTGTCTGCACGTGATTCCCATCACTGCCACGTTCAGGGGACTCTCTGCAGCAGGGTTGCATGAATGTTAATTAAACTGATGCCAGCTTTTATGTGTCTAGCTGATAAGGCAGGCTGGCAGTGCTCTAAATTTAGACTCCTCGGGAGCTGTTTGAGAAGACAAACACAGACAGAGCCGTGCTGAGGTATCCTGTGGCAGCACCTCTGCTCACAAAATGGCATCAGACCATGGCAAATGGACTGAAGGAGTAGTTCATGACAGCCCGGTAAGGGCAGCACTGTGGCTTTATGTCAATAGTATCAACTGGTCAAGACTTGAACACTCACACTCCCATGGTGGATTGTGTTCAGAAATGGAAGATGCAGGAAATGGCACTGTTTTAACTGGGTAAATGATATCAGAGTAGAAAACTGACTCTGAACAAACAGACAAACAAACAAACACATACACCCCTTCATTAATTGAAAATCTTTACTTTTACTTGAGATTAACTTTTTTTTACTGTGTTTACCTGAGATTGATTTTGACTTTTTTCCTGATCAGTTGTGCCAGTTTAAAATATGACCGGGAGGGGGGGGTGGGAGGGTCGGGTGAGGGGTGGTGGTTGTATCTTGTTCTTTTCAGAAGGAATCTCTGATCATGTAGGCTCATCTTTGTGCTCTACATCAGTTTTGTAGAGCACCTGAGGCTGTGTGCCATGGGTGGGTTCTGCAGACTGAATTTACTGAATGTGCTTCACGTTCTACTCCCGCTTGAGCACCCAGTCTATGGTCCTTTGAGAGGCTGTCTGGAGAAGACCAATGTGGAAATACAAGTTAATGAGACAAAGAGCAGTAGGAAGACAGAAGAACATGAAAGTTATCACAGAGTCTTCAACTTGCCGAGGGCTTGTGCATGCTCCCTTGTATGCTTTATTTGAAAGTTTGTGTGTTTAGGTAAGGATATGTACGTTTAATAAATGCAGTCAGTTGTCCTTGTAAATCTGATCTCTGGCACCAGAGATAATGGAGTTTCTGTAGGATTTGAGTATCTGGACCATTTTTCTCCTCTGTGGTACCCCTTTCGCAGTGTTTTTTGAAGGACAGTATTTGTACCTATGGATTTTTACCAGTACTTCTTTCAGACTGCACCAAAATCTTGACCTTTCATGTTACTTACACTTTTCCTTCTATTCAAAAATGACCTATTGTTTGAACAGCAAAGGTTATTTTTTTAATCTAACCTGATCTGTAGCACTGTGTTAATCTGTTACAAATTAAGTTTTTCATACGTTTTCACATTTCAGAATTTCTACTAAAGCCTGTAATTATTACAGCTCTAATTATTCTGTCATTTAACCATTTCTATTTCCATTTCAGCATAATTGGCTGCTTGATTGTAAAATACTTCCTTTATGACAGCCTTTTCCTTGATAGGGTCCTCTGACCCTCACCCAAGAAAAAGATGTTTTTTCTTCCCTCATTACTGCAATTATATCAGGAAATGATAGCTCTCTGAACGATGTAAGTGTCAGTGAATATTGCTCTCTAGAAATCCATTTGTCCCTTTTCCATCAACAAGCAAAATCAGTTGTTTGCTTGAAGGGATTTGAATTTCACATCAGCAAGAAACCTCAGTGCCAAATCACCCTGATGTGCAGGACTCACTAACTCACTGTTGCTGAAGGACTGAGCTGCTGAGAGATCACAATATGGGGACATCTGTGCTGGTCAGGACCTGAGGATACCCATGCAGATCATGGGATGGGGACATGCATGCCATGGGGATGTCTCTGCAGATCACAAAGTGGGGAGATCTGTGTCACCAAGTCCCTTTACACCAGCTGAGGATCTGATCCACACCCATGTGTGTTGGGCGTGACAGGTCAACAAAAGCTCTGGGCTCTGTGGGTTGTGTATTTACTGACTGGAAAGCCATTTAATTCCTCAGGAAATTAAGTTTTTCTGTTTGTTTAAAACAATATATGGGAAATAGTAAAGGTGTGAAGTATAGGACAAAGGGTTGAAAAACAGCCTGTGTGGCTGACAGCTTTGTCTGCATGATCCCTACAGGGCAGAACCCTCTTGTTGGAGAGAATCAAATCCTAACCCACTGGTTCAAAGACATTTCCCTGAAGCCAGTGAGGAAAGAAAGGAAAACAAGCAATTTAGGGGGAAAAATGGTATGAAATGAAAAGTAAGCCCTTTCCTCAGAGCCTTGTCTCAAAGCACATTTTCAGAGTGAGTACATAGGATTCATTGCACCATGTCATCATAAAGAAAACATTAAACTGACCATAGAAATTGCACCCTGAAATTGCCTATTTCTTTTCAGTGATTATAAAAGGCCATGTCCAGCTACTAGCACCAGCTCAGATCTCTTCACTGAAGAATCTCACACTATATGGTGGGGCTCTCCCCTTCCTGTGGACACTTCCTGGTGATGGGCAGAATGAGGATTGTGCTATGTTTTCCCTCTTCTGCCAAGGATCCCAGCATCTTTAGGTCTCACCTGGAGCAGATTATGAAGTAGCACCATTTTATTTTATAATGCTGGCTGGCGTATACATTATTCATGGGAGCAGTAACATACAGTGCATGATTTAAAGGTGGCAATTGCTCATCTCTATATTCTAGGGAATCACCCTGCTATTTAAAATACTCTGAAGCTCCCAAGCAAAATCTATTTTTTCTTTCAACTGGAAACACATTTGGCTGATAAATGTATAATTGCTGTAGCATGCCAAGAGATACTTTAGATAACAGGAATATTGTGATAGTAGAGGCAGAAATTCAACACTGTATCTTAAATATAGGGCACAAATTTCAATCTAATCTGAAGGCCAGAAATAAAAAGAGTAAGGTTTGGAATAGCTCATATTTTTTGCTCATATGAAATTGAATCATGAAATTATAAAATAGTTTGGGTTGCAAAGGACATTTAAAGGTTACCTAGTCGCAGCCCCCGTTCAATTTGACATCTTGAATTGGAATAGGTTGCTCAGAGCCCCTTGCTTGCACTCCTTACAGTACTAAAGGTGTTAAAAGCCATGTTACCACCCGCCTGAGTAAAGTAAGCAGGGATTTATGGCATCCGCCAAGCTCTGGGAAATTTTGATTGTGATAAGGTTTCAAGTGGACGTGGGGGTCATTTCTGGCAGGAGCAGAACCACTGGAGACTACTGAGAATGTCATAGTCTTTGGGAGAAACCTGACCTTGTGAAATGTGTGTATGGAAACTAGGACGGGATGTGCGCAAATTTTTTTTGTGTGTCATGCTGGCTGTGGGTTGTGTCACCTGTGCTGACCAGCCAGGTCAGTGAGGGACATTTGACCCTCCATGAGATGACAGGGCTGCTCTTTAGCGCACCACAACATAAAGCAAGGTCTTGCAGGCACTTAGAAGAAAAAAATTAAAGCATATGAATACATAAAATCATACTCAAATTAGTCCTATTTGTTTGAAACTGGAGACAGCACTTCTTGCATGAACCTGTTGCACAATTACTGGTCCCCAGCTGCAAAGTTCCTGGTTCTATCTCCACTCTCTCACCTGGGGTGAAGAGTTGGTTTCCTCAAGCAGCCTTGTCCCACCTCAGGTGGCTCCTGTCCGTCTCTTCCAGCTGCCCAGGGCAGCAATCTGAAGGAGGAAAAGCAAGACCAAGAGCAGGATGCTTTGTCCCTCATCAGGCAGCAAGGGAAGAGGCCAGTCAGGACAGTGATCACTACCACGAAGGCAGCAACTGAACCCAAACTGAAGAAGGAGATCATATCTTAGGACTGGAAAAAAAAAATCACAGAGTAAAGCCTTTTCAATAAATAGAGTATTTTTATTAAGCAATTGTTGGATACAATGTAGACAATAATTGATTAAATTAGGTCATGTGGAGGAAGTGACCCTGTAATCACTTGCTAATTATAATTCTTTGCTGTCTGTTCTGGGAAATAAACTAATTTCCATCCTGCAGGAGTCAGAGACAGCAGAAATACATCTACCAGCAGCCATAGAGGAAGCTGTACACCTCTTAGCAGACCTGCTAGCACGTTTCCAGGAGTCCTGCAGGCCCTCTGGGCGGAGCAGCAAGAATGGGACTCACTCGGTACAGCGGGCACACCTCCACCTGCGAGGGCAGCCCTGCCGCCGTGGCAGAGCGACAGCTCTGGTTTACACCACCGGTCCCGATTTACATGACCGAGCAGCAGCACTCGGATGCCCCGGCAGGTCTGTCTGGGAATGATTTCTGGACATCCATTGCAGGGATTGAGTCCATGAGAGCTGCCTGTGGGGGGACACGAGGAGCTGCAGTGCTGCTCTTTCCCGCACGCTGGGAACAAAGTTGTGCTTTGGCACAGCTGCAGAGCTTTTCCCTAGGAGGACCTGAAACTGAGTCCTGGAAGGCAAGGCAAAACAGAGAACTCCCTGTCTGAGGAAAAGGGTTTACACACCCCTGCACCACTCCTGCCTGTGCCAAAACCAGGGGGAGATTTGAAAAGGGCGAAGTTAGAAAACAGCATGATATCCTGGAGATTAGCAGGTCTTTTTCTTGTTTATTGCTGAGGCATGAAATGCATTGCAGGTGTGCAGGAAATTCTATCAGTGCTGCTGCTGTAAATCCCAAACTCCCTGGTAAAAGAAAGACCTGGGCTGTGTGCAGTTGAACTCTAGCTAAGAAGGGCCACCAAATACTGCCAGAAATACATCATGAGTGCTGCATTTACAGGATTTTTATTGACTTCCATAAATCCAATCTTGCTGAATATTTCTGTGCACTTTTCCATTTTCTCACAAATCTACTTTCTCTCCCACAGCAGCTCATGAGGAATTAATGAAGTATTTCACCTGTAGCTGCAGGCTGTGATTCAGGGTTCTACATTTACCCCCCAATTCTGCTGCTGACTGTCCCTTTATTAGGTCCCATGTAACACACTGTTCTGGTTTTAGCTTGGATAGAGTTGATTTTCTTCCTAGTTGTTACATTGTTGTGTTTAGGATTCAGTAGGAGAATCATGTTGATAACACACTGATGTTTCAGTTTTTGCTCAGTAGTGCTTACCCAGTCAGGGGTTTTTTAGTTTCCCATGCTCTGCCTTCGAGCAGGTGCCCAAGAAGCCATGAGGAAACACAGCCAGGGTGGGCGACTTGTACTAGCCAAAGGATGTTCTGTACCACAGAATGTCACATTCAGTATATAAAGGAGGAATTGGCTGGGAAAAGCTGATTGCTGCTCAGGGATGAGCTGGGCATCAATCAGAGTGTGGTGAGCAGTTGTATTATGCATCTTTGTTTTATTGAGTTTTACTCCTCTCCCTCTCTGCTTATCATTACTATTATTATTATTATCCTTATTATGTCATTGTAATATTTTATTTTGTTTCAATTATTAAATAGTTCTTATTTCTACCCATGAGTTTTACTTTCTGATTCTTCACACTGGGGCTGGGGGGTGACTGACTGAGTGGCTGCATGCTACTTAGTTGCTGGCTGGGGTTAAATATCTGATTTGTCTAATTTCAGGAAAAATGCAGTGGCAAAGTATCTTTGAAATTCTTTCTGTTTTGTTAAATCTCCTTAAAATAGTGCCCTCCTGGTTATTGAGGATGGGACAGAAGATACAACAGGCCTTCTGTGAGCATTCTCTCCTCAGGAAAGCAGGCTAAAAATTATAATTTCTGGTTCTGCAGTTGCTCCTGATGTTTGAAAGATGCAGTTTCATTCTTTGATCCCAGTTCTGATTCCAACTGCAGCACTGGACAGTGAAATACTTCCACTGGTTTTGTTGGAGTGAGCCTAAATTTTCATACCAGTAGCTGAGATCATAAACTTTTCCTTTCTATTTAACTGGTAACTATTTTCTCTATTTTGTTGTGACCTTAAAACAAAATAAATATTTTAAGGTGCTTTGAATGGTGATTTTACTGGTGTTAAAGTATAGTTATGGTTTAATTTTTGCTGCTTCCATCCTGCAGACATGAGCAGAGGGAGTTATTTCAGTAATATAAAAATCTTTTACATTAGATGTCACCTTTGGGGTCAAGAGGACTTTCGTGGGCATTTGCAATACAGCCAACATCTATGTGACTTTTATGATAATGCAATTATGTTGCTATTTGTGAATGAAAAGAGCAATCTCCTGTTTGCTGAGATCAAATGTCAGATCTCAGGAGAGGTATTTTGCAGACCCCAAGTTTGTCAGCAGTCACCTAAAAAAGAAATGAATGCTGAAGACATCGAGACTTCTAAAAACACCCTGAAAACCCCCAACAAATAACACTGTATCCTTGGCAAGGTGATACTAACTTAATGCCACTACTCTTTATTTTAAGAGTCTAGTTAACTTTTTTTACCAGACTAAAAAAAAGACTGAATGATCAGAGCATTACAGATTCATTTGCCACATAAGGTGTTTATTAAGTGTCTGAAAGCCTTGTCATCATATTAGGTTTTGCCATGAAAGTTTCATGAAAATAAACTATTTCAACACATTCCACTAAATGCCTTAAAACAAATCCCTCGATGATTTAAAACTAGAATTTTTACCCAAGAAAAATAAAAGATGAATTTTTCATCTCTATTTACCAGCCCTTACTAAAATGTTAATACAGACTACTGAAAAATAGTTCTAACCTTTAATAATTTGTTGAAATATATGAAACCATACTGAAAAGTACTGCAATTTTGAAAGCTGAATTGCTAGAAATTACTGATGGGTTTTGAGCCTTTTCCTGCCTATTTTCAAGGCCTCCCCTATACTCAAGAAGAAACGATTGAAATTTTCTGCATTCAAGCATAACAATGTTGCATGTAAACTGAAAATCTGCCAACCACTAGGTACAACAAAGATACTTTGAGACTTTTTAGACAAAAAAAATATTGTGTGAATTCACAGTGAGCTAGATGAGCCGTGCACTGCTTCTTACCTCTCTACTAAGGTCCTTTGATGAGGCACAGGAATAGGAGTTTTGTTTGTGTTAGGTGACAGATCCATGCCCCTGACCTTTCTGAGAAATCAGGATGATTTCTTGTTTACAGTCCACGAAAGACAACATTCATTTCCTCAGTCTCACTGCTCGTCAGGGCCTCATTGAAACAGTGCATCTTTAAAATAAATGACAAAATAGGAAAAAGACAAGCACCATGTGATGTCTGGTTCCATCTGTATGCGAGATCACTGAGTGCTGTGCTAGGGAGGAACATGAATGGGCTGATGATACTGAAGTGATCTCACGTTCACCCAGTGATACACACATAGCCTGTTCCTGGCTATCCTCCTCAAAACCTCCAGAGGCAGCCCTGCCACCTGCCTGCCAGACCTCAGAAAGCCGATGGCCACGTGCTTGCTAGCAAAAACCGTGCTATTCACAGAACCACGGGCACCCGGATTGTGAGCCCTAATTACTGAGAAACCTTCAGGGGCTGTGCTTTCATAGCAAATGACTCAACACAGCATGAGTGGATCAAGGGAATGAAGCAGCCGGCAATGGCTCTGCATGTGTACGCTGCTGGTAGTTCTGGCTCTTCCTTCGGGATTAGATTTTCCAGTCCCTCGGAGGAAACGTTGCGGCTAGTATGTGGTTTGAAGCTGTCCATGGTGCTGATCATTGACGGCTCTGGGCCCGCGAGTCCCCCGATGGCTCAAAGTGCCACTGGCAGCCTCTAAGCAGAGCTTCCAGGCTGGTGCCTATGGAATAAATCCGCTGTGATCGCACTAAAATTGCACCAATGTGCAGGAAGCTGGTGTAATCCCTTCAAAAAAAAAAAAAAAGCAAAGGCCTCAATGCAAAGACAGATACAGATGCATTTGAAAGCATTTGTGACATCATCTAGAATATATTTACTGGTATTATCTTAAGTTGTTCTGGCTAACTGGAGAACCAAACCTCATATCAAAGACCTGATCAATCTTTTTGTATTTCTTTCCAGTAGCAAATAGGTTTTTTAAAACATTATTATGACCTTGTGTAATTAATTAACAAAATATGTCCTATTTGTCAAATTGCATGAAAGTAAAAATTACTTGTGTTCAGCCCTCACAAGGTTTTTAGACCAAGATGTAAACTTCACCCACAAGTTTTTTTAGGAAAAAACTAATTTTTTACATTGAAGATATGGACTGCATATTTTGCCATCTACCAAAACCAACTACTTGTACAGATTTCATTTTATGTCCTCATAGAATCAGTAACTCAGAATCTTTATTTGGGGAAAAAAAAAAGAATTCCTTTTCCCTAGTGCCACAAATTCTGACTCAGCAATATAAACTAGATTGAATGCAGCTATTTCTATTGATTTTACTCAATCTAGCTTAATTTTTGTGGATATTTCCTAGCTGACCTAAAGCATTTCTATGAGCTATCATTTAGGCTTATGTAAACCAAACAGACATTAGTGAAGTTTACTACTCGCTCTGTCACAGTTAAATGAGAGCAAATTTCTTCAGCACAACTCAGAATGTAAAGCTGTTGAAGAGGAAATGCAGGAGAACTCATCATTAAAAAGAATAAAAGAGGAAGAGAGAAAAAGAATGACTGATCCTTAATGCTGACACTTGTTTCTAACGCAGGATGCTAACCTTTTGATATCTCAACACTGATCCTACCCTCTGGTTTATACATGTTTTCTACTGGCAGGGGTGAGTGCAGCTGAAAATGAAACTATGCTTATAGGTGAATTAAAGAGTAATTCCTTTAAAAAGGAACAAAATTCCAGTTATAATTAGTTAATCTGTAAGTGAGAATTGTGTACTGAAATTTCAGCCTAAGCTATCTCGTAGCATTCCTGACACTTGAAATAAATGCATCCCCAAATAAGAATATGCACCTTTACACAGTTCTTGATTAAAAAAAGCTAAATGAGAAAGGATGTAGATCCATTTTTTGGATCTAAATAGTCTAAATTTGGAGGCTTTCTGGTCCTCACTGTGTGACAGGAAGTGATTTTGCTGTATGACAGAGTTCACACAGGTTCAGAGGTCCCTGGTGATGCAAAAAGCAGTAGGAAAGGTCAGAGTGCTTCTGCATCAAATACCATCCAGTTTCCACTGTTGTGAGTGCTGGAGAAATTTGGGTAGGCTCCCTTTCACTGATATACTTATTCCACAGTGACCAGCTGCAAGAACGCTATGTAAGCAATACGGTTCTCAACATTTTCCTCCTTCTCCTCTCACATTTCAGACCCAGCTGTGCCTGCTTTATTCATCCATGCTGCTTCTGGATCTCCTCATCTCATCAGAAAATCACCAGGACTCAGAGATTCCCCACACTCCATCAGTTTCCTGCATTTTCTGACCACTTTCTTCACGACACCTTGCAAGAACCAGCTGAGGTATTGGGAGGATGAAGGCTCCAGCACTGGAGTTGCATAGCCTGGGAGAATGGACTGCATAGCAGGAAAAAAAAACCTCCTTAATATCTGAGATATCTATCTCATCATTAATAATGATGAGAAAACTGCTCATTCTCTATCCTGATGACAAGTACAGTGTCTTAAGGGCATAAGCAGTGCTCTACTGGGTCTTTTTGCCCAGGACTATGTCTCCAGCAGCAGAAAACAGTGAATCTTTGGGGAAAGATAACAGAGCAAAGTGGGGGTACTGTCAACTACCTCTAGGATCTCCTACAGACATGTGAATCTTAGGGATCTCAAAACTCAATAGTGCATTGATGGTGTCACTTTTTGTTTTTTTCATGAACTCATTTCTATTTGTTACCTTTTCAGCCATGACAATTATATATTTCATACCAGGTGAAACAAGTACTCCTTTTGTTAAAATCTGTTGAGCTCAATTAGCAAATGTGTTTGTGTTCCTCTATTAGTAAAAAGGATTAGCTATTCCTGTCCACTTTACCCACACTATTGTTGGGTTGTCTGAATTTTGAATTTCGAGTCAGCCGAAGGCTGGGGAACTTCAGGGTTTAGTTGAGTTACAATGGCCACAGGAAGGAGAAAAGGAAAAATCTGTGAGCAAAGAGCTCTGGAGCGTTGTATTTGTCTCTCCTCCCATAATCCCTCTCTCTGCCAAAAGAGAGAGTCCTCCTCCACCAAGCATGACTGTCACTGTCTAGATAGAAGAAACAGGACTAGGCAGTTTAAGCTACCTTTACTCTTGCTAAGTCTAAAATGTCAAAAGAAAAAAGTGTTTTACCATTCCTCTGAATTTGTTTCTGTAATGTATTTGAATAATTAGAAACCACAGTAGCAAATTAAAAAAAGAAATTTCCTGATGGTAATTACTCATCTCCGGTTAGTCAAAACAGTTCTTTTCCTCAAGAAAACCTGGAGTATTTAAAATTATATTTTTGTTCTTATATATAACAATTTTCAATTTGAACTTCTGTGCAATTTTTTACTATTTTTTCACTTCATAATTTCAACATTTGATTAAAAGTTTCACAGGTTTTTCCTACTTTAATGCTATTCTTCATCACAGAGTGATGCAGTATTTGTGGTACTGTCAAACAAAATATGACTTGAGAGACACTATAATTTGTAATTACATCTAGAGTTAGGGACAAATTGTTAAGGGCAATTATTGCAGCATTATTGATTCAAAAATTTTTATCCCCTTTTCATAACTGAAAAAAATTCCTCTGTTTGTCAATGTAAAAAAGTGTGGAAGTTAAGAAATGCTTTTTAATTAGAATATCAGACAGTGGTGAGCTTTGGTACAGTAATGAGTCTTGCTTTTCTCAAGAAATTACTTTTATCTTTTGATACGTCTTCCCTTCTTTTTTTCCTGCTACTTTAAAGTTACTTCATATTTTGTTTCTTTGCATCAGGATTAATCTTTTCCTTCTCTACTGATTTGCCAATTTCTTTTAAAGTAAATTTTCTTTGTGCTAGTATTATTTTTTAGTATTACTCTGTCTTTAGGCAGCCTTAATTAGAAGTGAAAATTTGTTTTGCAGGCAACATCAAATGTAGAACTTCAATAATCAAAAAGTAGTTATTCTCAAGTGTAAAGTTTGGGATTTCTTTAGAAGACTTTGGCTTATATATTTACAATGCAATCCAAGCAGGTAGCTTCAGCTGTCCTGCAATTCTATAAATATAAACATGCAATTGTCTCAGTGTGCACTAATGGACAAATTCTTCCTGACATTATATTGAGTGTAAGGAATTTGTGCAAGGCATTCAAATCCATCTGAAGGGTTATTTATGCTCTGCTTTGCTGTGTGCTATTGATAGCACAACTGGGCAGGATTTGATCTTAATGATATAAGAAATCACTGTCCCTCTCCAGTCAAACACATTGCTAGGGGCAATCATTTGCAGCAACAGCACAGCTGGGCTTCCCACACTGATTCCTCTGAGTGCCCACAACTAGAGATACCTACTGTGGGGCCCAGCTCACTTATCTAGAACTGAGATATCTAGCTCAGTCTGGTATCTAGGCCCCCACTGTGGTCAAAGGCGTGAGAGAGAGAGATTCCTGCAGGCAAGGATCTGTCCATTTGTCTTAGACACCAGTTTTCAGTGAGGATGAATTCCAGGTTGGAACTGAGGACGGGTGGAAATGAAGTACCTGACACTCAGAGGCAGAGGTGAGAAGACACAACCCTGCAATGGTTTTTAATAAAACCACTACTACCGACAACATTGACATCATGTCCAAGAATTCATACATAGCAATGTATCTGTTGGTGTCTGTGGTGCTACCTCCTGCCCTTCTTTGCCTGAAAGACTGAGAATAGGGACTTGGAATATATACAATCTGCTTGTTTGAAGCATGTAAGGAAGACTTACATTCTTCTGAGATTTAAGGTATAAATGCATTTTCCATACGGATCCAGATACAGAGAAACATGAACAAACCCATCCTGTGAGAAATTGTGCCGTAGGCTGAGGAAAAGGTGGAAAAAACACTCTTCAACTTTAATACCTAATGAGGTCACAAAAGGGAAAAAAAAACCAACCCTGATTTGTGGTGCTGGATTAATCTCATCTGTCTTTGGGGTTGAATATTGTTCAGGGTTCAGGCACTGAATTTAAGTCTCCCCACAAAGGTGTCCAGAGGCTTGCTGGCAGCTAAACTCATGCTGCAGTCAACAGCTCAGCTGGGATCTCTTAAATGAATGGGATTGAAAGATTGCCACGTATACTTGCTAAAAATAAACATTCATAGGCACAGTTTTTGGAGCCTGTGACTTTTTTTTTTTTCTGTATTTATACCATTCTTGCCAGTATTACTTTCCAATGTATTTGCAGTTAAAAAAGGCAGCTTGGGCATCCTCTGGAGTTATTTGGCAGAGAGAATTAGATAAAAGGCTCCTAATCTTAGATTTGATACATCTTGGTGGTAGGTGGATGGGTGATCTGTGATTCTACAGCGCTGCAAGAGAGACAACGTAAAGTGTGAAAAGAGGAAAAACAGCAGAAAAAGGAAACAGTTTCTGAATCATTCTATTTTAACAGCACTAATTCAGTGCCTGTGATTTCTCTTTTCCTATGAAAATTAAGACATAAAGAGATATCTATAATACATTCAATTTTGTTGCTAATTACACAGAAAAAAGCTTTCTTCCTGGGAGACAAGTACTTTTATTAGCAAAGACATGGAATGGTGCAATGAATAGGTGGGCTGTGAGCCCTATGCTACAGTGTTTGCAATATATATTATATTGCTAATATAATATAATATAATATAATATAATATAATATAATATAATATAATATAATATAATATAATATAATATAATATAATATAATATAATATAATATAATATAATATAATATATTTAATGTATACATTTTTATTATTATAACTCAACAATGGCTGTGATCCTGAATACATGTTTAATAAAAATTAGCAATAACTTTTGTAACCTGAGGCCTGAAATGACAGTCCATAACAAGATACCTTTATTTGTTTTCCATGAGTCATAGCATTTATGTGGGGTTTAATTTGTTCTTCTTTTACAATCAAAAAGAGCTTCCATAAAGTAATCTTTCACTAACATAAGCTGCAAGATGAAAGAAGAGGATATTCTGCCTGACTTACAATTTCCCTGTAGCAAGGGAAAAAAAAAAAGTTGTTTGCATTAGGAGTGACAGCAGATGACATTCATTTAATCATGAGATAAATCTTTCAAATTAAATATAACCTCAAGACACTTACTCTCTGGGGGAACGACACACAGAAAGCTTTAGGGAATAAATGTAACTGTTCTTTAAAATGGTCAACCTTTTAGCAAGAGACCACAGGAATTTTTTGTGACTATCATACCAAATCTTTTGCTGAAAGGCTGTTTGTTTCACCTTATGGTCAGGTTTTAGTTTCCCCTGTTGTTTTGCAGCTGAAGGCAGCAGTAGGAGCAGCAGTGATGAGTACAGCTCAGAACACAGTCCCGTGGGGGATCAAATAGGGAATCCTACTGTCACCTTCTAATTAACAGAGCCAGCATGATAAATGGATGTCTCAGTCCAGCACCTCCCATTAACAACAAGGGGGAGCAGGATTTGAACGATCCTATCCAGTTCCAGCTTCCCACGCTGTGCTCACCTGCCTCAACGCTGCTGGGATCAACATGCTGGCTGGAGGTGCTTATGGACCAATATTCCCATTACTCCTTCTCTGGACATTTGTATGGGACAATGAGGGTGGAAGGTGCCATTTGGGATATAAGACTGGTGCCCTAAGTTTTAGCTTTCATGTTTTTCAGATTCTGTGCTGTATAAGGGTGTAGTTTTGAGCCTCTTATTAAGTGCTAGTAAGCTCTCTTCACAGAGTAGGTAGGCTAAACAAATCCTTCTGCTACTGAAGACCAAGGACAATGAGTACAACTTTCAGGCCCAAAAGCATAAACTACAGTGGACTGAGAAGAGAAACAAGAAGGATGAGACCTCACAACCTGAAGCTGTAATTGGACAATTAATCCCCAATATGCAAATGGGCCAAAACTTATAAAAGTGTAAGACCTCATGACCGGCCATGCATTTTGTGACCATTCTAAGTCCACCTTGGGTGTCGTCCCAGTCAGGCTCTTGTCTTGCCCAACGTGTACCCTAAAGCCCTTACAATAAATACCTACTTTATTCCCTAGCTCTGTCCAGTCTCTGTTTCAGGTCAGCCTCCCCAAAGCACCAAGACAGTTCACCACATAATATAGAATGCACTGCTTTAAGTCAACCACTGTTTTAAGTCAAAACAGATGCTGTGGGTTGCAATTTCCTAATCAGCCTCTGAAAGAGTGCAACAAGTATACTAACATGCTGAAATGTTGGGGTGTTTTTTCATAAGGTTGGTTTTCAAAGTCTTAATGCCTTAACTTCTCTGTCTGTGGCTACTTTGTCATGATTCTGGTTCACCTGTCACAAGCTTTGACATAGCTATCCTTCAGGCTATAAGAAGTTCTTTGAGCAACAAGTTTTTTGACTTAGAAAAAGCAAGCACAAACTTAAAGGACTTTGACCTACCATTCAGTGAATGTGCCTAGTGAAATCATCAGTAAACCCCTTACTGGAGCAAAATCAGGACATTAGCCATGTTACTCAGAGGGGAAAAAGAAACTGAAACACAAATATGCCAAACAATATTATCTAAGGGTCATATTCACAAACATTTCTCCATTTATGTTCTGCCTGAATTACGAGCTCCTGCTCCTACTGACTAAACAATTCATCTTCTGTTAGTGAAAAAGTGTCTGCAATTTTAAAATCAATATTTCTAATAAGCAAAAATATTCTTAAAAGAATCTCAGCGCTCTGTCTTTGAACGCAAGTACAGAGAAAAAAACCTACTTTTGAAGGAAAATGAGGAGACTTGACTGCTATTAAGATGAAGCAGAAGAGACTCTGAAGTAAAGCAGATGCAAGTTGGACAGTGTTGTGTGACACATCGTCCCTGCCACTCTAGGTGTGCAGGCTGGCAGCTGCCCCAACCTGACACCAAATTAAATGCAGGAGGTGGTTGTGACAGGTCTGTTCTCCTATGCTAATACACACAGATATTAGTCTGCAAGCCCTGCTTTCCCAGATAATGGCTGTGTTTTGCTTACGGGATCAATCCAAGCAGCAAATTTCAGGCAGGCAGTATGGCTGCAGGAGGCTGTGAGAGCACCTGTCCCTCTGTTGGGTAGCAGCAGGAATACAACCCCTTATCCTATGTGATCTGTACCTTCATTGAGCCAACAGCATCCCCCCCCCCCCACTCTTAACCATGCCAAAGCCCCAGAGGAAAGCTGCTGTGGCTGCAGGTTGTGCTGATGTGGATTTTATTCATTTTAATATAGAAATTGAATAAACCCACAGCTGATAAAGGTCTCTGGGGTGTCCTACTAAACGACTCATATGGTCAGGCAGGCAACCATTCATCATTGCAGAAATATCATCATGGGGACCACCAGCCAAGATTACATCGAGGCATTGCTGTTTCTCTCTGAAACAGCTGCAGTTCAGTTTTGTGGAGAGATTGTGTGTACAGCATAATGATATTTCTGCCCAAATGTCCTTGACCCAGCCTCCACTCCTGATCTGCACAGGGGGCATTTAAAAAAAGATAATATTGCATTTGCAAAACAGAACATGATCCCTTCCTACCTTGACTCATTTGATGACAGTCCTGGTATTGCTGGCACTGTTTAAAAAAACTGTTGGTTTTCTTTGTGCAAAAGAGAAAAAAAAAAGAGAAAATAGTACAAATGTAGTGAAAATCTTTCCTGACTTCTTGGAGTATTTAAACAGTAAATAATGCAATTATTTCAATCCAGTTTTATTTTCACAATCAGTTTTAGTTCATTTGGCATAGCCTCCTGATTACTGTTTTTCAACTTAGTGTAATTTGGCAAATTCTGTTTCAAATGCATTTTAAATTTGATTTGGAATAAACAAGGTCAAAATTCTGCTGATATTGCTACTGTTAAAACAAGTAACTTTGAACTATATTTTACTTACAGAAGTGATTACCTAGTGACCTTTTTTCAATTTTTTCCCTTTTTCTTTTAGAATATTTTACCAAAATGATTTTTAAAAATCCTAATATTGACATTCATTTCCCAGATAAATGGTCTTGCAGTACACACAAGATTTTTAAAAGTGTCTGCAACAAGCTAGAAAGTATTATGAATTTTAATAAAATCTTGGAAAATATAAGAATTAATGTTTCACTTTGGAATCCCACAAAATGGAAGCGTACAGATAATTTCATGAAGTATTTTATTTTTTCAACAGTTACTCATTTCAAATATTCTGTTCTGTGGTATTTTATTAGGTGTTGAGGAAAAAAAACTTTATCTAAAGTCAATTATTTTCTCTGGAAAAATGAACAGGAAATTAATTTTGAAAGAAAAATAACTCTCCTCTGCTTTCTCTGATGTCCTGCCCAAGGCACTGAAGACCTATTTTCTTTCCAGCCCTGCCCAAAAGATTTAAATCTGAGAACTGAAAACTTTTGAGTCCTTCAAAAAGGCAGTGAATTTAAATCCACTAAGAGGAATGTTGTAAATTACATCAGGCTCTTGTCTCCAGCTACAGAACTGGTGTTAGGAGATCTCTCTTTATGGGGCAGACAGACACCAACAGTCCTGTAGTGGTCCTGTCTGGAGGAAAATGAGATATTTCTTCACGCCTCCTTCTACTCCTGCCAGAGGGCTCAGGGGTGACCTGTCATGATGAGCCATCATTTCCTGCTGGTTTGGAGCCCATGGAGGATGCAGGTCTCTGCTTCATTAGTTATGTTAACCATAGAACATTATTTTTCCATTGACTTAAGATCATTTTGCCTATGCAGAAAGTCTAAGTCATTAACTGTGTGAAAAATGTGGGCTGGAGCATGTGTTTTTCCCTCCTACAGCAGTTAAAGGAAGTAATTCTCCAATCTGATAGAGTGCCAAATATATTGAATTGATGCTGACTTTTTATTTATACCAGAAGAATTGTGAATAATTTTCCCTTAAGGTCAGACAAAACAAACAAATTAAAACAAACATACAAAAAAGCTTCAAATCCAGCCTGTCTTCACTGATAGAGTGGTATAAAATGTTAGTGTGGTTATTTTTGATGCCAGGGATTCAGTTTCTAGTTTTAATGTATTTAATCCAAAACCCAAGGAAAGTTTCATCAAATAAAACAGGACTATTTCTGCAGAAATGTCAAGAGGTGACTGCATTACAGAAAAATGGGAACCAAGTCAAGTTCCTATAAACTTTTGAGTTATGCTGTGGTACTTGCACTAGCCTTCCTTACTAATTAGCATACAGGAATAATTCCATTTCAGAGGTTTGTGAAATTCATGTTTCACTGACTTCATGCCCTATGAGGTGTGCCTGTGTACTTGCTTAGCAAAATGTAGTACACAGTGAGAAGACCAAATGAGGATTCAATACGCCCTTTGACTTAAACTTTACTTTTACAGTTCTAATTCAAAGATTTGTTAAGATTTGACAAAGACACCCCAAAGGATGCAAGCCTGGGCAGCAAGACAAGGACCAGCCTTACTGCCTTGTACAGTTGAGAAGGAGACGATGATTATGCTTAAATATTATTTCTTGAAAATTGTCCTTGAATGGCAAGATGAGAAGAACAAGCAGAAACTGGAATGGAGGAAGGAACACATGCAATGGAGTGACTAAATTTGTCAGTGTAGGTGATATGGTGGGCTGATGAAGCAGATGCCAGAGTAGCAGACCTGAGGCGAGGCACACCTGGGTCCATTAAGCCTGTGTGGCAAGTGGTGTTAGGCCCTTCAACTCTGGAGACTAGCTGCTATCTGAGACTGTGGTCCTTTCTCTGTAACCAGGGGCTGAGGACACTCTACCATACCAGGGCCCACAGCAGCAACATTTGAAGGAAGAGCAGGAAGATTGGGCAGACCCCGGTGACCTTTGAACCCCAGCCTGTAGTACCCAAACTGGCCCTAAACGAGTCCCACATTGAGCTGTTGCTACTGCCAGGGAGCAGTGAAGCAGTGCTGCAGAACTCCCTCGGTGTACCTGCTCGGGAAGGGTGGGCACAGGGAGCTGTGCCAAGAACCAGGACCCACACTTGCTGGTACACCATGTAGGACTGGGAGGCCTGGGGGTAACTCATGGGACTACTTGCTAATCCTCTGTTCCATATCATGGCACTTAAAAACAAAAGTAAAGCAAAGCAGCCTACACCACCCTTTCTCTAGATGATCTCTGCCCAGACACCCAGCCTCACTCTGCTGTCAGTGGCTTGCTCTGCAGCACAAAAGTCCCTGTGGATTTTGGCCCTGTGTCTCTGAACAAGGAGTCCATCAGCTGACAGCTGACGCAGATTTCTTGTACCTTAGGCAATTTTCCAGCCTCCACATTCTGGAGCACAGCTCTAAGGAAGAGACTGAAGTGAACAAACAGTCTGTTCTCATTTGTTCCTTGGAAGACATGGGTTTTGAATCCTACAGATTTAGTCCAGTCTTGGCCTGTCAGTCTGATCATCTACAGGGTACTAGAACACTGCTGGGGCCACCCCACAGCAGGGAGGATACACAAACACGGAGCCATGGACCAGCATCCCTGTTTGTGGGGTATTTCTGGAGTTGCGCCAGCAAAGTCATTAGTGTTATGTCTGCCCTGTGCAATGAAAGAAATTACCCAATCTTGTGTATATTTGGCATACACCGTGTCAAGGACACATTTTTGCCAAGGGCATTGTCTAACTATAGCACTTGATGGAAGCTGCTGACAAAGCTGTGTGCACTGAAAGCTGTATTTTTTTCCTCAAGATTCATTGCAAGGAAGAGCCCATCCATTTAAGGAGGTCAGCCGGAACTGGGTCAGGATATCTGGCTGGGGTGGGTTTTTTGTGTGTCAGTTTATGCTCTGCATCTCCATTCTGTCTGTAATTGTGGATACTGGGTGCACAGGATGCTTTCATACATGACCAAGAATGTGTAAGGAAAAGCCTCAAATTGTATCACTAAAAGTAATTTTAAAGCCTGATTGTGAATCCAAGCAAAAATGGTATTTTAGAAGTTCTTGAAATAGTGGTTCAGCTTCTGTCATTGCTCTGCTACAGAGCTGTGCAGATGTTTGTAGTAGTGGCAAAAAGGAAACGAGGGCAGGCTGCACCAGAACATTTTAGAAGCCATTAATAAGATTTTATGTTGTTATTCTGAAGGGCATTTTCTGCTGCTCTCAGCACTACATTGTGACTGGCCTTCCTGAGAAGGATAAAATGAAGTATTCTTACTTCATCCTAAATAACTGCAGCCAGTGTGAGAACAAATCCCTGGGAGGACAAGATGATTTGCAGCTTCTGTACACGTGAGAAAACTCTAATGTTAGATCTACAAAAGGGCCCAAATGCCACCAAGCTTCAAAATGTCACCTGGCTTTGAAATAGCAGCAGCCAATCCTTTTGCAGCACTCCAGGAGAGAGAAAAAAGCTGACCTTGAGCTAGTTGAGTGATGGCTCTAATCCCTGTGCGGCAGCTGAAGCAAGAAGAAGGGCTTCTACCAGTCATGGATTAGAAGGAAGTGGCAGGTACAGCCTTTGACAGTGGCAGCCCACTCTCAAGGACCTGGCTCCAGGCTCAAGCAAGGGAGAAGTCCCATCACTTTCTGCAGTCCCTTCTGCGTACAGCATTCCCCAGAGTGCCACATTTCAAAATGAAAGAAATAGTTTCTGCTTAGGGGGCAGGGAGAACAAAACTTCAATTCCTTTTAGTAGAGAAAAAGAAGATATTTTGTTTCCTGAGGAATTCTTGTATTGATGCATTTACTTTAATCCCCTTTTGTCCCAATGGGACAAAAGTACTACACACTGATGTATTTCAGGAGGGACTCTTACCTGAAAGATATTTTAAAGAGCCACCATAAAATCCTTTAAGTTTGGACTTTATGATTAAGACACAACAGTGCCACACTGAAGTGTCTGATACTGAACTGGCTGGAAACTTCAGGTCTTCAGTGCTTCAGGTCATCCTGCAAGAGGTGGTGTTTCCCTGTCGAAGGTGGTATGTCCTGGGGTGTGGGAACTGGTCCTCCACAGGGCACTGGAGTGCCTGAGGTGGGATAAACCCCTTTGCAGCTCCAATGTATATCTCCTACCTTTTACAACAGTGCTTCATCAGAGAATGGCTGTCAGGGGACTTACAGCTCTTTTAAGAATAAGAGCTCTGAAAGTGCAGCTCCTGTGAGACTACATCAAAACAGAGAAACTCATTATGTAGTGTTACACAGAATCGTAGAATTGTGACAATATTTCAGCTCAGCCAGACCATGCCAATCATTTTTAAGTGATTGCAAATAAAATATTTTTATTCTGGAAAGAAAATAATAAGTTGAATAAAATAATTTTTGAACTTTTTTTCATTTTTTCTTATTCTCTCTACTTTTCACATAACTGTATGTGTGTCTGCATGTCTGTATGTATGTAAGCAACTTTGCAGCAAGAATCTACCTTGTGCACATCATGGATTTCTCTTCTTAATGCAGGCAACCCTGCTAGTTCCTGAACTTTGCCCATCTGCTCGAGCCTAAGGGGCAGCAATATTAAATTAATCATAGCCTGACATTTCTTTGATAACTGACATTTGCACAAACAAGTCCTACATGCACATGTGCACATTAGGAAATTAAAGTGTAAAGTAAATAAGATTATCATTGTGTGTTTCTCCTCAAAAACATATTGCGAGTCATTATCTCTCCCTCTAATGACTGAAATTCTGTGTGCAAAATGAAGTAATTCAATTTACATATCTGAATGCATGCCATTTTCTTGCTGTTGCAGGGCCTGTACCGAATGACTCCCAAATTAAATCATTTCATTGTCAGGAGCCAACGGAGCTGCGGGCAGATAACTCTTCCTGACACATCGCGTGAGAGAACAGACACGCACCAGCAAGTTCTGCTCCTTCTGTCCCTCTGGAGCACTTCTGGCGATTTTGGGGGAAGGCTTCTGCCACTGTGCAGCTCTCCTCCCCCTCCAAAGGCAAACCCTGCTCCCAGCTCAGTTATATATCTCTTTGTAGTTGCACACAAGCCAATAAGGTTTTTTCCCATCTTTGATGATGAAACCAAGATTAAACCCCCAAAAATTGGATGAATTTCAACTGCTTGGCTAAAAATCCACAAGATGTTGAGAAGTCCTGTCCTTCAGTCCATTGACAGCAGCGGTCAATGGGTTGGTAGCTGCCTCAACCCCCTATATTCAGATAGATGAGTTGAATGAAGTAAAGAGAGTGTGAGTGACAGACACTTTGCAGCTGATACAGGTATGACTGAAGATATCCACATGGGATGCCACAGAGGAGGAGGCCAGTCTGACATGTTAATTAATTTAAATATCAATATCCACACCATGTCAAGTGTGCACTGATAGAGCAACTAGGCACTTCTCACTGTTTTCTTGCTCAATGAAATGATCATGAAGAGTTTATTCTTTCTCTACACATAATGATGCTGGGGAATAAAATTTTATATATGTAGAGCAAAAAGTATTCAGTAAGCGCTTACTACACTGTGTTCTGACATAAACTCCAGCAGTCAAGAAAGAGGAATAGGTATTTTCTTTTTCCAGCTCACACACACAGTTTTGAGATCAGACAAGACTGTGTTGTCAAATGTCCATATCATTAGGCATCATAACGTGTGGGAATCGAGCACTTCAGAAATTAATTTTTCAGCCTGGTCTGACAGTCTCCAAATCCACTGGAGGATTTTTCTATGGTTTCTTCCTGCATTGAGGAGAAAAGAATTTGTCTCTCTCTCTGCTGCAAGCTGCAACCCCTTCACTACCAACTGATAAATGGCCCCAGATTTTATTACGTTTTCTTCTTCTTTTGTTC
This sequence comes from Chamaea fasciata, assembly GCF_029207755.1. Classification (NCBI taxonomy): domain Eukaryota; kingdom Metazoa; phylum Chordata; class Aves; order Passeriformes; family Sylviidae; genus Chamaea; species Chamaea fasciata. The sequence goes on along the minus strand of NW_027094088.1, from coordinate 78,913,074 downwards.
CTATTATCTCTGGCACCTGTGATTTCTCTGCTCTTTGTAGAACCTTATTTCCTCCAGATTTAATTCCAGCTGAGGAAAGTATACACTTATCTTTTCATCACATGAGGCCATTAATCTCTCCTGGAACAGTAGCTCTTGCTAGAGCACAAGCACAGACACAGGCTGGGCAGAAACTATGCTGAGAGCACACCTGAGGAGAAAGACTCGGGGTTGTTTGTTGATGAGAATCTGAACATACCCCTGCAGTGTGGGTTTGCAGCCCAGAAAGGCAACCATATCCTGGGCTGCATCAAAAGGATTGTGACCAGCAGGTCAGGGATGGGATTCTCCCCCTTTACTTCACTCTTGTGACAGCCCACCTGAAGCACTGAGTCCAGCTCTGGGGTCATGACAACACAAGGACATGATCATGCTGGAGCGGATCCAGAGGAGAGCCACAAAGATGATCAGAGCATCTCTCTTACAGGGACAGGCTGAAAGTGCTGGGGTTGTTCACCCCGGAAAAGAGGAGGCACTGGGGACACCTTATAACACTTTCCAGTGCCTTGGGGTATCCTGCAAGACTGCTGGAGAGGAACTTTTTACAAGGGCATGCAGTGATAGGACGATGGGTAATGGCTTTAAACTGAAAGTGGGCAGTTTTGTGTTAGATATTAGGAAGGAATTCCTTACTATACAGTTGGTGAGGCACTGGAACAGATTGCCCAGAGAAGTTGTGGATGTCCCACCTTTAGAAGTGTTCAAGGCCAGCCTGGATAGCACTTTGTCCAGCTTGATCTAGTGGAAGGGATCCTTGGCACATTTAGTTCCCAGGAGTGGGAACTAAATGACCATCATGGTGCCTTCCAACTCAAAACATTCCATAATTCCCTAAAACCAGCTGTGGTTTGAGAGGCTCAATAAAATTTCATCCTAGCATTCCTCTTTCTGTCATCAGAGGGAGCTGCAGGTGCTGGTAAGGTGGCTCTGGATTGATGCTGGTCATATATGACAGTATTCAGGGAAAGGGTTTTACTTTGATAAACATCCAGGGGCCATTAGGAGTGTAACAACTCAGCAGAGGTGCCCATGCAGGGTTTTCAGGAGATCAGGAGATGTAGGGTGCCACAGCACCCCTATCTTAAGCCCCACAGCAACAAGTGCTTATATTTCAATGTCTATCCCATGTCTTTCAGGGCATGAAATGTAGCAGAGTCACACCTTATTTGTAGGGAAAGGTAAATAATGAGATACTTCAACTGTCAGCACTTCTTTACTTCTCCCATCACTTCTCTGCCCCCACCAGAGGAAACTCCCACCATGGGGCAGTACTGCAAGTGTCAGGAGCAGGTGAATAACACCTTGATTCTAAGTTCCTTTTTTCAGGGGAACATACATCTGATCCTGTCAGAAAACTGGAGAGCTCCTTAAAAAGTAGCTGTCACCTCTGGACCAGCCGCTTCTGAAAATTCTTGTTCTTGGACCAAACAAAAATATGTCAGAGTTTACAGTTGTGATGCTAGGGTAAAATGACAAATTTCCATTATAGAAGCTCACTTCACTATTTAAATGAGTGAAAAAAAAGGAAAATCTCATCATGTTAAGCCTAAGCATTTAGTAGTGCTCTCATTTCTTTTCTGTTTTTTGAGGTGATGCTTAATTTGCAAGTTCTAAATATCCTTCTGAACTAGAAAAATGAGAACTTTACTACAGTAGGTGTAAAAAAACCGTCAAAAATTATCATAAAGAAAGCTGTGAGTAGATGGAGGATGTTGTGAATGACTGACAACTCTCTTCATGTCACATGATTACAGCCCTTGCAAATAGGCTTTCTAAAATTGTGAGACTCTCAGGTTTCCAGCAGCATATTCAGACATGGTATCACAGAATGTGTAGGTTGGAAGAGACTTTCAAGATCATCGAGTCCAACCCAGCCCTAACACCTCAACAAGACCATGGCATCAAGTGCCACATCCAGTCTCTTTTTAAGCACATCCAGGGACGGTGACTCCACCACCTCCCCGGGCAGACTATTCCAGTATTTTATCACTCTTCCAGTGAAAAACTTCTTCCTAATATCCAACCTGTATTTCCCTTGATGCAGCTTAAGACTGTGTCCTCTCGTTCTGTCAGTTGCTGCCTGGAGAAAGAGACCAACCCCCATCTGCCTACAACCACCCTTCAGGAAGTTGTAGAGAGTGATAAGGTCACTTTTGAGTCTCCTTTTCTCCAGGCTAAACAACCCCAGCTGCCTCAGTCATTCTTCATGTGGCTTGTGTTCCAAGCCCCTCACCAGCTTTGTTGCCTCCTCTGGACACGTTCAACATCTCAATGTCCTTCCTAAACTGAGGGGCCCAGAACTGGACACAGCACTCAAGGTGTGGCCTCACCAGTGCCCAGTACAGGGGGAGAATGACCTCCCTGCTCCTGCTGGCCACACTATTCCTGATCCAGGCCAGGATGCCATTGGCCCTCTTGGGGGCCAATCTATCAGGCTAATCAGTATCTCCTTCACTAATGAGGACAACAGAGCTGTCTCTGCTTAATGTTATAAAGAAGCAGATTCAGCTGAGAGGCCTTAGCATTATTTGATATGCTTTTAGATACCCTTGCAATCATTCCCTAACAGCTCCTCGGTGTGAACAGGATTAGCTTCTGCAGCCCTGCTCAGTAACATCAAATGCTCTGTTCTTTCTGGCATTTGAGATATGCAAACACCTGGGGTTTTAATGACCAGTGTCTGTAAAATATTCATTATTATTAGATTTGTGGCTTACATATCACTTGGACTGGCACTTATTGAATAGGTTCTGCATTTTTACCATGAAATTTTAATTTACTGTTCTTAATGTGTAAGTCCAGATATACTGCTTCAAATTTTTAAACAAACAAGAATAGTACAGTGAAAAAGCTGTATTTTTCTCTCTATTCTTACATTCACTGCTATTGCATTGAGGCTTTACTCATAGTTAAATCTCCTGTCTTTCCTTCAGATACAAAACTGTGTTTCCTGGGTGTACATGGTGAATAATATGCTCTTGCTTGAAAAGAAATTTGGTTTCTTCACACCAGAAGTGGATTACTCCAAAATCAGGAAAACTTCCATCAGATGTTACGTTTGTTTTGAACAGAGAACAGGAAGAAAGTAGGCATTGACATCACAAGGTGCCACAAGCATTTCAGAGTCACAGTTTCCCTTTAGCAATGTGAGATTGCCTTGGCTTATGCCATGCTGGAAGTAGCTCTTAACTGTGGAAACTCTGACAGCTCTCTGCATGGCACAGGAGATTAATTCAAACCCAAGTGCAAAACAAAAACATAATCTTATTCATCAGCCTAATCTTACAGAAGTGATCCTAATGTGTACCTCTGGGAAAGAACAGACTCATTACAAAACCAAGCCAGAGGACTTTCCATAACCAGAAAGCCTTGATTCTCTCAGACCTTTTCATTTTACCACTTCTTCTCCTATTGTGCTCATTAAACATTAAGAAAAAAAAAAATCAAGAATCTAATAAATAGGAGGCTCTCTTTTAGCTGGCCATCTGGTTCAGGTGGATAATGACATCTGTACAGTGATATGCACTATACAGCAGTACTTAAATTTGTGATCTTAAGCCATTGTCTACTAGACACAAATTATATCTGCAGCTGCAATATCATTCTAAGGGTCTTCAGGGTCACGTCTGGGAAGCACGCAGCACGTTTGAATTCTAATACTGCTAAATGGTAACCAACAAAGCAAATCTGTTTACTAGCAGTTAAAAGATGTGCACCATCCATCTCTAGCCTTGAAAGGGTAGAGTGAGGATGTTAAAGGAAAAGATTTCTGCCTTTATATCTGCCTTTATATTTGTATTTTCTGCAACACTATCATTGCCCTGCTAGGAGTCCACAAGGCTCTCATTGTTTCTCCCAAGGAGGCTGGCAAAAAATGTGCAAAACCATCTTAGCATCTGCTCAATTTTTCCAGCCTAAAAAATCAAACATGCATCAATTGCAAAATTGCAACACTGACCCCCATATGGTCTCCCGTTAACTCACCAGCTCCTGTCACTGTCAGGGGTTCTCTCCATTTGAAAAGGCTCTTTCTCTGTCATGAGTTTCGTGATTAAATGCTCTCCACTGAAAATGCCAGGTTATTGAGTGGGAAAGTGTGAACAGGAGAGGTTCTTTCTTTGATAAATAAAGCCATTTCTGAACATTTAGGAAAAGAAGTTTCAGGATGTTTTGCTTTAATAGTTTCTAATTTTTCTTCTAGTCCAAACCAGCTTTCAAAGTGCAGGTAGCCCATGATAAACAGGTGAAGATGATCAAAGGTAGAAATAAAAACGTAGACATTTTGAATGTACTGATTTCTAACTGATTTTAGATACCCATTTCATCCCGTTTTACAGCAACGCTATAATGCAGCTACCTGAACAATTTCTGCTCAGCAAATTTGCAGTGAGTTTCTGAGGTAATACAGTCTCTGCTTTGGTGCTGTTCCCTGGGAGAATTTCCCATAAATCCTCTGTAAGACTGTGCTTGGTGACAAGCACAGCCTTCCTTTTTGACCAGACCTGTCAGCACACCTGGGATCACTTTTTCCTTGAAAGAACAGAAAATGTCACCACCTCTTCCTTAGGTGTTTGCCCAAAACTTGCTGCAGGGTTGAGAGCAACAGTGTCTTGCTGTGTGTGGAGCTCTAACCCAAAAGACAGCACTTCACAGCTTGTCTGATCACACTTTAATCCAGTAGCAGGCAGCCCTCATAATATTGTGGACTCTTTAATATAAATCTCTCCCCCATCCCACATGTAAACCAATAATTGTATCCTGGGGACTTGGGAGCAGAACACACTGCACAGAGCAGCCACAGGCAAATGCTGGGGATATGGATGCATCCCTATCTCTGACTCCCTGAATGTGGGTGACACATACTGTACCACAGAGCAGTTGGAGCTGACAGGCACCTCTGGTCCATCCCTGTCTCCAGCAGGGTCAACTAGACCTGGTTGCCCAGGACCATATCCAGGTGAATTTTGATTATGTCCAAGGACAGAGACTACACAACCTCTCCAGACAGCCTGTGCTGGTGCCTGATCAACTTCACAATAACAACACTATTTTAAATTTTGTTTCAGTTTTGTGCACATTGCCCCCACTCACTTCATTGTGTACCACTGAAAAGATCCTGGCTCACTCTTCTCTCATCAGGTGTTTATACAGATTGGAAAGATCACCATGTGTTAGGCCCAGACCATCTCTGCCCCATCCTGTACAGGCTCTGATCAAACTTTATTTGATGCTTTGCCCTCTGCCAAATCCTCCAAGTGCTGCTGCTGGACTTAGGGCAGTTACTGAGGAATGGCACCCACTCCATGTACAACTATTCTATGTCGTACACAGCATCTCCTGAGGTCATATTCATGACCTGGATGAAAGATCAGTGGGGGTTTTTAGTCTTCTTCACCCTTCCCTTATTATAATACTTCAAGTCATTATATATATATATATATATATATATATATATATATATATATGTATATATATGTATTATTATTATTATTATTCTTCATCACTCTTAGCAGGGTCTTATATGTGAATAGGAAAAGAAGGATTTACATGTAAATCCTTTTTACATATAAAACCTGATATTCTCTTCATTGTCTTATTAGATACATCCCATTTTCAATTGTTCTAAACAAAGATTTCAATTTTTTGAACTAAAATCGAAAAGAAAAATCAATGCGTTGAGGTTAGTGTAGACATCAGGTTGATATTGCTAGAAACAAAAGCTAAAATAACAGACAAGGAACAATACATACTATTCTTATTTTGGCTATGATGTGACTCATATATTGATAGAATCATAGGAAGGCTTGGGTTGGAAAGGATCTTAGAGATCATGTAGTCCCAAACTCCTGGCCATGGGCAGGGATACATTTTACTAGAGCAGGATGCTCAGAGCCCTATCCAACTGTGCATTGAATTCTCCCAGGGGTGGGGCATCCACAGCTTCTCTGAGCAACCCACTGTCTCCTACTCAGTGTGCACTGATATTAAAATAAGTTTTGGACTATATTTCCTTCTCAGCTTTCCTCACCTTCTAAACTACTCCCTTCTTCACCAATATATTCACCTCGAGGGAGAAGGAGGGAGAAGAAAAGCAATTTTTAAGATCTGTGCATAGACATTAGGATCCAAGGTTCATGTAAACCAGCTAAAACTTATGAACAACATTACATATAGCACTGCCAAATATTATTGAAAGGAAATTCAAGGCTTTTGCAGAAGAGTATTGGCACAACTCCTTCCTAGAGCAATATATTAAATAGCTCTTCCTCCTTTTCTCCTTGGCAATTTCTTAATGTGTGTTTCATGGACAGAAACTGTTTGTCTTTAACAATCTCAAGGGATTTATATAAATCCAGCACCTCTTCCTTCTTTAAAGTTTATGGAAATCAAACTTTTCCCCCCCACAGAGTAAAATCTATCACACTAAATCAGTGTAATACTTGACTTTGTGTACTGTGGCAGTTCATTTGTCAGAGCTGTGAAATATTGCATTTTAAGAACAGCAATCAAGCTCTCCAGATGTCATTTCTGTTGACATTCTGCCCAAGGTCCATTTAAGCTTAGAATTCAACTTTGTGATCTAGCAATATTATAGTACAACACTTAGTACAAATTACTTACCTGGAAGCAGAAAAACTGCATTAATGCAACATGCAGGTGTCTCAATTCTACTCCAGCATATGTGCTTTAAATTTTAGTGAAAACGTTTTCTAGTCCAGTTATCCTTGTAAATTTATTCATAACAGAATCTACAGTTAATTATTTGCTAAGGTAACTGTAGTCCATTTTTGCCATGCTATCTTATGTATCTATTTCATTTTCAAGTCAAGCCCATAAGGATTTAATATTTCAAGTCAGTCTGTATGCAATTAAACAAAATCAATGCTTAGGTAATTGTTGTTTTGTGTTATATGCAGTAAAACCAGTTCTTTTTTTTTTTTTTTCCCCTTTTCTTGTAAATCCCAGGGATTTTTGCACTGATTTCCTTATAGTAGGTTGAGGTGTAGGTAATTTTCAAATGGCTAAATGTAAACATGTATATTTTCATCACATTAACAACCTCCTGTCTGAGCCTGGTTAAATGAGACATTTGCCAGTTGTGAGATGCTGATCTTCTATCCCACTTTAATTGGAGGCAACTGTTCCAGCTGGACTGGCTGTTTTACACAGAAGATGATGACGTTGTTAGCAGGGTACAGGTTCTTCTAACCATCTGTCTCTAATGGCAAGATGCTGGACTATCTTCAGCATCTTAATATTGGCTGGGTTTTTCAAAAGTGATGAAGAAGATAAAATTTCTGTTCATGTTTCTTTGGATCTGCTGATCAAACACACTTAGGCTTCTCAGGTAATTCTAGCTTTCTTGCAACTCTGCTTAATGACCTAACTACTCTCAATCTATGAAGAGTGATTAGTACTACATTTCCATAGAGGCATGCAAAAAGAAGAAAGCTGTGGAAGCCAATGGCATTTTTCTGTCATTCATACAGTAACTGTACCTCTCAACTCAGACCACTGGATATTGAACTCCAGCTTTCCATCTCCAGTGCATGGGCCGTTCTGTTCACCTGGGACCTTTGTGCAAACCTAACAATAGCGTCAGAGCATCTGCTCTCACAATTTCAAAAGCCATAGGTCAAAAATCAAAATAATTGGAGATTACTCTAAAAATAGAATTAAAACTACTGGATAACACTGGACAGCAATTTTCTACTGTCTTTTTCTGCACATTTTTCATACATTTCACAGTTTGGACAGTCAATTTGAGTTTCTTGCAAAGAAATTACAGCTCTAGCTTTTGTGGTGCTGTTTGCCTTCCCCATTTGCTGCTCTCTTCACACTCATGTCCCAAAGGACACTTCATGCCACCTTGCCCCAGCTGCCAGCATTCCTGCAGAAGTTCTCCACTCCTTTTCCATGCTGGAAATGAACTTCCTATTCTGCATGTGGTGGCTGGAGCAGGATCTCTTCCCATAGCCTCAGAAAAGCATTGCACTGGGCTGCAAATGCTTCTGCTATCTGTTGCACTGAAGACTTTAGTCATGCCAGTGCCACTGAGGGGACATTGCAAGTGACTACAATAAATGCTCTGAGGCTGATGCTCTTTCTCCTGACAGAAATGGTCCCCTAACATCAGGCTGCCCTTTCAACCATGCCTGAGCACTGACAACCCTTTACAAGAATTAATGTGAGTTACTTGTGATCTCCTGATAATAAATTTCATATCCCTAAGACACATGGAGCAACTGTCACAGTTATCTGTAACCAGAAAAACAGCTCAGCTTTCTTTCAAAGTAAAAGTTTACCAGAGCCACGTTAAGAGTAGGGGATTCCCCATTTCTTTCAGCCTATTCCCCAACCACTTCAAAATGACCCTTCTGCAGCCAAAGGAAGCAGCAGACAGGTGGTCTTCACTGCTCCTATAGAAGGCATCCTCCATCAGACCCATTTGCTGGGCCAATAATGAGAGACTTGGCAGAAACGAAAGCCTGAGAAATGGGGGATTATTACCCCTTAATACCATAGTCATGAGTCTTGAAAGAGTGTACTATTTGTCAGTTGAAAAAGATAATTCACCCACTGGGATTTTTATTAGCATTTCTAAAACCTTGGCTCCTTCACTGGACATAGAGAGGTGGATGTGATTAATGTGTTCTTGTGTGTTTTTTCTCTTCTTAGCTGTCTCCAAGAACATTGGAATTAAGAATGAGGAACTGTTAAAATGCAGAGCATCAAAAGCCTGCATACAGCTCCAGTTTCCCTGAAGACTCCAAAGGAAGAGTTCAAGGGGACAGCTGAGACTCAACCTCTAATATGAGATGCAGTATTAATGTTACATTGCTAGTGGACTAATCCTGTGTGTAGACTAAGAAAGAACTTGATAGGTCTGTAAAACAGAACTGTGTAGAAGCAGTAGCACCAGGATTGGAGACTTGGCAGCAGGGAGTGTGAAACATTGAGGGGGAAAGAGATCCGTGGAGTTGGGGTGAGGATGTGTGTTGCATAAAGAATGTGTGCACCAGCAAAGGAGTGGCTTCACAAGGAAGGAGTGGGGAGCAAAGGAGACAGGCTGGGGCTGGCCAGGAGAGAACTGGTGGATTGGCAGTTTGGGTCAGGAGATGTGGGAGAGGATGCTTCAAGGTGACAATGGGAAGCTGACAGGGACATGGGCAGATGACACAGGGAGGCATGCAGGACGAGCTGAGCAAAGGCAAGCAGCCTTCTGTGGGCTGGTGTTGACATGAAAGCTTCTCCCTAGGACAATGGTTATTTGACACATACTGTCAGCCTTCTTGCAGAATTAGACATGTGACCCTCTCCTTTCTTTATATGCTTTTTCTTCTAGTAGCTTTTAATGTAAGACTGAAGAGGATAACAACTAAAAAGGCTTGTTACTAACACCAGTGCAGAACCACGACTTCTGTCCCCCACAGAATGTTTCATTCTTAGAAATGAAACAATATTTTTTATATATGAAACATCAAAAATGATAGTATGGAAAAGCATAAAACAAAAAAGAAAGGAAGAAAATGAACAAGAACACAAAAGCATCCAGAAAACTCCAGAGAGGGAGCAAGTCACTTAGGAGGTTCAAGGGAAAATGTCATCTCTGCCTGAAGGCAGGTGAGGGTGCAGGGTTGGATGGGAAGACAAAGAGAACTCTATCTCTGAATAGCCCAGGGTCTGATTCGTCCAAGAGCCTACACCTCAAGTGGAGAAGCTGGAATGTTTTTGCACAGTAATTTTCAAAATCTGTAGTAATTTGGAAAATATTGTACTCTTAGAAGAATAAATTTCATGCTGTTAAGATCAACTCAAATGACATTCCTATAGAAATGTGTTCTCCAACAAAGGCCATTTTACAGGCAGTAGGCATTTAAATTTGCCCACTTTAGTAGCTAAAAAGTATTGGACTTCAGTCCACATGCTTCTGAAACTTTGAGAACACTTTGAGAAACCTGGGACTGGGAGAAGGAACACTGAAGACTTGTGTTCCTTGCAAAGCTGCATAACTGTTTTCCATTGCATTTTCAGAGATTCTGGTATCAATTCCTGCAGCTGGCAGATGTGTGAGATATCTGAGAGCTGAAAGCAGTGCATAAGCAGCAGCTCAATCACAGCCATCACAAAGACACAGTGGATACCAGTGTGTCTCAGTAAAAGCTGAAAACAAAAGAAGTTGGTATCACAGCAGAAATAAATGGTGAAAGGATAAAATGTCATACTTACCTGTAGAAGCAGTTACTAAAATGTTGTGTGCTGGGTTTTTTTTTATAAATCATTGCGCTATTTTCTTTCTAAACAAGAGAAACTTAAAGGCTTGATTATTTTTCAAAGGTATTGAAGTTGCAGGTGTGAGCACAATTTCTATCTCTGTATATCTCTGTGTGTATGTTTTTAACAAAAGCATAATCTCACTGTTTTTGAAAGGAAATACACTGCAATCAGACCATAAAAGCATTTTTAAATCCTGTGCAAGGAGCTGAAATAATGAACATGTGATTGTAAAAGTCAATCAATTTGTGTCTTTATCCCACCTAGAACACTTTCTTCTGAAAGGCAAAGAAAAAAAATCAAGTACTTTAAAACTGTATCAATTTAGTATAATATGGAAATGAAAAATTATGTTTTGGAGCTATTTTATTTTTGTTTGTTTTTTTGAGGTGGAGACCATTCAGTTTATGTACAGTACTAAACAACTTGTTTCCATGTGACCATCATGGAGTGTTCTTTCCAGTCCTGAACAATGTTTTCTGGGTATTGACCTTTGAAAGAGACATGAAAAAATTGTGAATTGTAACATTCATATTTAACACTGTATCTGATCTCTGTGTATGTTAGATGTAATTTTTTTCAAGAGAAGGAACAAGACTGATGGAACAACACACCTTTTTTTTCAGAAATAGGGTCCACTGCTTGTCCTAGTCAGTCTTGTCACAGGCTAATTGGGCTGGAAGGAACCTTCAAAGGCCACCTAGACCAACCTCCCCTGCCACGGGCAGATACCTAACTAAAACATGCTGTAAGGCAGAGTCTGCTGCCAGGGGAGGATCTCAGGTTTTCAGTTGTTTCAGTTTAGTTTTGAGTGGGAGGAATTGAGAATAGATGAGAATTTTGTAAGAGTGGATGATGATTTCCACGAAAGTGACTTTGCATAATAAAATTCATTAGTCTACAGAATTGGCAGAGAAAAAGTAGCAGAATTAGTTATGGAGTGCAAAAAGCAAGCTAAAAAAGTAGGAAATTGGTGGGAAGAATTTCTAAACAAGTCAGCTGATCTAAATACAAAGATGTACCAAAGACTGACAATAATTAAAGGAGATTATGTGAAAAGCAAAAAGGAAAGCTGGACCACTGCAAAGGAAAAAAATAAGATAATTAGACCAAATAGAATTATCCCAGGAGTTTCTTAGGGAGTTGAAAATCAAACAGATGTTCTGAAAAATATGGGGGAAAAGAGCAGTCTTTAAATCTGAGGATAAGGTTAAAAGCGAGGTGAAGACTACAGCAAAATTAATGGAACCAAGAGAGAGATGTGTTAACTGTATTAAAAGCAGGTCTAGAGCTACCACTTCGAAAAAGAAAATGAAAATTAATTTACGCAAAAATGGAGAGATATGGTGTGCTTTCTTGGCATAAGAAGAGCTAACTCTAATCATTGAATTACTAACTTTCATCTAAGGTAGTGATAGAGGAGAAGAAAGAAAGGAAAGAGCGAGAGTTCCTACGAGAGATATATTCAAGCTGTCTGATGAAGAGGACTGTAAGAGGGAAAACAACTGACTTACCTTTAAAAAGCAAAAAAAATTGAACCCACGAAATCACATACCCATCAGTTCAACTTCAATCCACAGAAAGCATGGATCTAGAGGATGAGATGGAATAAAAACAGCCAGCACAGACCTGTAAATAATGCATCCCACTGAACCAGCCTACTTCTTTTCTTTGGCAGAGTAGCCAGCCTTGTGACTTTAGAGGGTTGATATGATTCATTCTTGTTTTAGTGAGGTTCTTCTAACTGCAGTAGACAAATATCCTGCAGATGCAATTATTTAATGATCCCGCGGACACAATCATTAAAAGTGGGTGTATGGCAATGTGATGAAGTCCTCTTAACAGGAGTTAATCAAAGATTCTCTGTCACTCTTTCAGGGCATTGAAGTGTAGTTATATGGGGGTCAGAGTCATTAGCAGTTTCAAAATTGTGTTTAATAGCTGAGATGATGGAACAAAGCACACGAACCTCAGATTTGAGGATGACACCAACCTGAGTAAAGACAAATCACAAGGAAGAACAGGAATGTCAAGTGGTTCTCAGTGAGATGAAACTCAATAAAGTCAAGTACAAAATGCTAAGTTTAGGCAGAAGCCTCCCATGTGTAATGGGACGTATCTGGCTAAGTGTCACCACTTCAGGAAGGACCCACACAGAATTGTAGGATGAAATGATAAAAAAAAAGAAATTTTATTCAGGAATATGTTTTTAAAAATTAGCAAGACGGGATCACATTTATAACTGTAGAATTCTAAAGTGGGGGTCACTGACTTCTTGGAGTCATACATAGTACATGACATCTGAAGGGTGTTATTTAATAGAATGATAGGGAAATGAGGGAGTCCAGAAGTGAGCTCCAAAAATTTGAAGTGGTTTACACAAGAAATTTATGTGGGAAAGAGAAAACTAATACTTTGTCTGGAAAATGGGAATATGAGCAGACTGATAATTGAGAAAACAGGACACAGTGATTTATAAGCTGCTGAAATGGTAAAGCTATGCTCAGTGCTCTCCTTTCCAGCACAGAAGAAATCTATTCACTGTTCAGAAAGATGATTTAGGATAGGTATTGGGAAAAACCTACAAGCAGGATGGTGAGGAATTGGGTACCAGCTAACTAGAGAAGCTACAGAAAGTCCTGCTCCATAGTTTTTTAAGAATGTGTTAGTTAAAATATGTACTCAGGGTTGGCAAATGTAAATTCAATCCTGTCTCAAAGCAGACTGCAATGAACCCAGGAGTCTTCTGCTGACTGACTTTTCTACAGCTGTCCTCCCTTTCTGCTGCTTTCATCAGGTTCCCCCTCCAAACAATCTGCTATGTGTCTCTATCCCTACTATCTTCTCCAGGCTTCCCATTTCACTGCCTCACATTGCTCCAGGAAACCAAGAAAGAAATAGGTGCCTGTCAATGAGAAAAAGGAGAAGGTGCACACTGGCTGCCCAGGTATTGGACATTTTTAGATGCATGCAGTTATCCCCACCACCCCAGGCCTCCAAAGTGTGCAGAACCCCTCCATGGAACAGTTGAATTGATACAATTGATACATGAATATTTATGTACATTCAATACCTCAGCTCATCTTTTTTTCTTCAAAGGTACCGGGAGGCACATTAATGATGCAGGTGGCGGGGGGAACTATAAACGACAGGTGCCAATGGGGAGAGGGGGTGCCAGCCTTTGCCATTCACCATCCCTGAGGCTGCACAAGTTCAGAGCCTCCTGCACCTGCAGGCAGGATGCTCTCGGAGAGAACAAAAGGCATTGGAGCTAGAAAGAATGCAGAAGCCTGAAACTTGTGCTGAAATTATGGCCCCAGTACAAAAGTTTCAAGTGCCAGGTAACTTGAAGCAACTTTTTCTGCAGTCAGTGAGTTGAGTTTTTTCTTGAATTATATAAACAACTGCAAAAACATATATCCTTGGATGCTCTAAGGACTAGCTGACAACATAGTTTAATGTGGTTTTTAATATCATTACTTTATTTCCTTCTGCTATTTATCTCACAGAAACAAAATTTAGGAGAAGACAGCACAGAAGTACTTTTTATAATTACCCTGTTAGTGTAGCATCTCTAATCTTTGCACTAGAATATCTGTGCATGAGCATATTCATCCCTTCAGGAAAATATTTATTTTGTGTTGAAAAGAATTGTTCTAAGAAATTGCACAACAAAATGTTTTAATGCAGTGGTATGATTGTGCTGTGATTGTGTATGTCCTTCTGTGGTGGTTTGGTTTTTTTAAGAACAATTCATACATCCACTGTTCCAGAAATAAAATCATGGCCTCAACCATTGCTATAAGCCTAACTCAGCCACTGTACTCAGTATATCCATAGAAGACACATTTATGCTTCCCCTTGCATGGTGTTGAGCAGGATCTACCTCTGTTTGCCTTATGTTCAATAATTTAGTCTTTCAAAAGTATGCTTATGGTAAACCACACACTAAACCATCTTGTGTGTATTACATCATAACTCTATTTCCCATCTGTAAACCCATAAAGTGCTTTCAAACATTGTCACTGATTATAGCTGGCCTTAATGGAACAGGAAGGAAGCAGAGTAAAGGCAGTGTGGCTGTGCACTGCAGTGCTATATTTCTCGGTTTTCCAACATTCTGAGTGTTGCTGAGCTCAGTATTCTGGAAGGACAAGACTTATCTCACTGACTAACTCAGAAAGGATTTATGAAAAAAAAAATTGCCTCTGAAATGGTGGAAATTAATTAGTGTAGATCCAAAATGAATGTTTGCAGGGTCCGCATACTCTGTGATGCACTGCAGCACCTCAGTGGCATGGCTAAGCCATTTTGTTTTATTTCTCGGTAATGTGTGGGGCTCATCTGCAATTGGCTTTGCATTATAGGTTTTACCTGCAGACAGATATGCTGATGTCAGATTAGCTGACACGCAGCTGAGTGGCACAGTTGACACAGCTGAAGGATGGGACACCATCCATAGGGATCTGGACAAGCTGGAGAAATGGGTCCATGTGAATCTCATGAGGTTTAATAAGAGCATGTGAAGAGTACTCTGCACCTGGGCCAGGGAACCCCCAGTATGGACACAGGCTGGGGGAAGAAAAGTGAGAGCAGCCCTGCAGGGAAGGACTTGAAGGTGCTGGCGGATGAGAGGCTGGGCGTGATCCAGCCATGTGCACTCACAGCCCAGAAACCCAAATGTATCCTGAGCTGCATCCAAAGCAGTGGGGCCAGCAGTGCAAAGGAGGAGATCCTGCCTCTCTATTCTGCCCCTCACAAAACCTCACCTAAAGTAGTGCATCCAGCCCTGGGGTACCCAGCACAAGAAGGACATACCCCTGTTGGACCAAGTTCGGAGGAGGATACCAACCTGATCAGAGGGATGGAGCTCCACTCCTGTGAAGGAGTTCTCATGGGATGCAGATCTCAGAAAATACCTGCTCTGTTGATGAATTAAAATAAAAGTCCTCCTTCCCTGGTGCTCAGAGGAATGTTGGCCAAGCAACAGGTGGCACCCATGGAATGTGGGACTCCCACCCTACATTTTGGCAGAAGGAGCACAAGTGTTTTCTTCAAAGAGAGTGCAGTTCTGGATGAATTGAATTCCCCTTCCCTTAACCTCTGCTTCTAGAGTGCTCATTGTATATGAGCATTTGTGCTGTCAAATTGAACTTGATGAAACATTTGTAGAGCTAGTTTTAAGCTCAAGCACAAAAGCTGCTCTGCCAGGAGTGTTACATTTGATGTGAGATGTGATAGTATTTTACAGCAGAAGGGCTGAATTCCCAAAATCTTCAGCCAAGGCTCCTTTAGCATGATGACGTATGTGCACCTTTTGCAAGGAGGGTGCCTGCAAGTATAATTGGTTTGTGTTGGTGTCTGTAGCTCTGACAAAACCTGGAGCTGAATATCCAGTTTTCCAGTGGATATTGTACAATATAGGACAATGCTCAGCACGGTGAACAGAGAATGGATCTTTTTCAAAAGCTGGTACTAAGAGCTCTCTCAGGGTCCCGGAAGGGGTGTAACAAACAGCTTTAGCCATGAGGAGTGCTCATGCAAAAATTGATGTTACAGTGATCTCCAAAATCCCATTTGCTTCCACTTCTGTAAATGGCAGCTTCTTTCCCTTGGAACAACACGTTTAAAAAAAAAAAAAAAAAAAAAAAAAAAAAAAAAGCACGAACATTTAGAAATAGTATCCACAAAAGAAAGAGTTTCAGTGGTATAGAAAACCCCAAAGCTCTCACGCTTTACTTGAGACTTGCAAAATTACACGCTCTGCTCAAATCCTACCTTCTACCAAAGTTAGGCTTTACCCAGTCTAGCAGGAGGAAACTACAACAAATTCTATCTTGTGAATTACAAACAGAGAATGCTTGTATTGGAAGCCTAAAACACGTGAACAAAACAAATAAACAGATTAAAAAATGAACAATTAAATCTCAGAAGAAAAAGAAAATGCTCTAATCTCAGCAACAGCAATTATGCCAAATTCATGGAACCTGCTCAGAAGGCTCTATATTTTTGTCTTTTTTTGGGGGGAGAGGTGATAAAAATTCTTTTTTTAAAATTCTAGTATTGAAAAAGAAAGCAAAAATAAGAATCAATGATCAATGTTCATTAACCACTGGGCTTTCATAATGTGGCAGCACTTGCTCTGTGTTGCAGTCCCGTCCACTCCAACCATCTCTAAACTGCCATTGGACACTCCAGCCTTCCAGCCCCTCATGCCCTCTCTCCCTCTGTGCCTTCTCGCTGTGGTTCAGGTTTTCAGTTTCTGCATTTATCACTCCTCCCAGACATTAGCTACATGAAGAGACTGTTTCTCTTCCATGCTTTAGTCCCACCCCTTTTCTTCTTACCCGGCTGGTTCCTGCCATTTTCAACCCAAAAAAATCTTCATCCAGTTTCAGCATTTCCCTTTACAAAGGCAATTCCCACTATTGCCTCTACCTTGATTTCTACATCCTGTCTAAATTGCCCTTGTTGACATTTTCTATCAGTTTCTCCAGCACAGGTGGTCCTACACTTCTCTGCTCCTCCATCCATGACAGGGTCTAACACTGACCTTTTGCACTTATTTGCATTTTCTTCTAAGGGTGCTTCAAGTGTCTAAGTGTGTGCTTGTGATGTCTCAGCTCATAACTAAATAGAGTCTTTAGTGTAGCAATGTTCTTCAATGATTTAAACAATAATCAAGTGCACAAAATTTTGTGTGTAAAACAACAAAATGAATATTTTTTTTTCCTTTTTCTGTGAGAAGAGAACAAACAGTTAAGCGGCGCCTTCTCCCTGAATGTCCAACAATGTTCAGCTTCATGGCTACATGTAGTGGGAGCAACTTCTCAACCGTAGTTCCTTTCAGGATATTTTGGCTTGTGCTCACCCCTCATGGAAGAGCTTGGTGGAATTCCACCCACTGAAGAGGGAGCTTGGAGCACTGACACACCAGAGCGTGGGAGGTTCCCAGGAGGAGCATGCCATTTGCTGGGATGCAAGTGCACCACATGTTACAGAATATTGTTTTCTCCATTTCATTAGTCTTGTTCTTTCACTTGGTGCTTTTAAAGATATTTGAATGTGTGCATTTTCCAGGATGAAAATATATTGCTAATAGACCAACTATTTGCACAATAATATCAACAATTACAGCAGTATTTGTGTAGAAATCAGAAATGTTCCTGTAGCTTTTAGCACATTGAACAGTTGGTTGCCTTACCTGTCGTTGACCAGCAACATCTTGAAAGGAGGAGAAAGCAGGTAGGTTTTCTTGCTGGTGTCTCTCACTGTGCCTAGTACTGTGCGTGGCAGTGCTTTGAGAAAAAAGGGGCTGCAGAGAGGCCATTAGGCACAGACAGGTGGAAGGTTTGATTACAGTCACAAAAGTAGTACCGGATCATGTAGATATGTTTTACCTCCCCACAGAGAGGTTAAAGTTACCATACCCAACCATGCTACTGGCAAGTGAAGTGATTAGACAAGGTTGATTGCCTTGTCTTCTCTGTTGTCAACAGAGAGAAAAACATCTCCAGAGTGGGTTTAGTTTCATCCTGAGGTGGGTGGATAGGAAAGGAGGAATGACTCATCTTCTGGGTTTGCACCTCTGTCTTTATTCACTATGGAGGAAGTTCAGTGATGAGTTATCACAAGGTCCAACCTTGTGAATTGCATGAGATAAGTCACACTCAGGGTACCTGTGGCAAACCAGATCCTTACTGGAGGAGCTGGGGCCCTCCAACAACTGTATTCAGAAAATTTGGTGTGCAATCATATTTGAAGACAAAGATCCTGACTCCTTCAGTGTTCAGCATCCCTATCAGGGGTTCAAGCCAGAAGGAGATGCTGGAGGTGAACTTCTTTAAAAAAATTATCTCCCAAACCATGCCTCTGAGTTAGTTGAGAGAAATCTGGCAGTCTACTAGCTACTAAGCAGTCTGTAGCTCACTTTTTTTAAACACTCTGTTGTCTTAGTGTTTATTTCTAAGGATAACTGGTTAATGGCTATTCAGCATGAAAGACAAGGACAAGAAAAAGGAAAATAAATCAAACACATAAGTATACAGAAAACTGGATAAAACTAATTGATGAGTCACTTGATGGGCCACTTAATGGGTCGCTCAAGTACAACCTTGAAGAGTCAGATATTCAGACTCAGCTTTGTAAAGGTAAGAAGAAAGCAAACAAGATTACAAAGTGTGTTGTGTAAAAGAGAGATCCTATTATAAGTTGAGGGGAGATGTGTGACTTTTTAAAACTTATTACATAAGATTTAGGGGAAAAACATAAAGGACGCATCAAGGTGAACATGGAAGGGACAAGTGTGGGGAAAAAGGGTTATGGGAATAACCAAAGGAAAATCATGTATTATTAGGTGCTGATCAATATGCTCACCTGGACAGGCTTTGTGCCTGAGCACTGTAGTCTCTCCCATTTCCTTATTAAACTTTGTCCATAGCTATCTGCTATGAGTGCGCTCTCTTCCGTGTGTGCAATCTGCCAGCAAGCTGCAAGCCAGACAAGCCAATGAGTAGGGCGGGTCTGTGGCTGGAGGGACCACAGGTCTGGGGTGGAAAATTTCACCCACTTTTTAGGGAATATGCTGGACATATACTCCCTTGAAAACAGGGATACTTTGAAGAAGGACTAGTAAGAATATCTCCTTCTGCTCACAGGGCTTGAATCACTGACAGAAAAAAATTATTGCCAAGATGAATCCTCCTTCATGTTGTTCCACTTCGCCCATGGTGGACCTGTAAGCAGTACCAACTGTTGATATGAACAACTCCAAGGCATGAAATTCAAGTTTTTCATTTCAATTTTAGAAGTTAGGCAAAGCTTTCACATAAAAGGAGATTTATTTTTTTTATTAATCAGATATTCAGTTAAGCTGTTTTGATTTTTCTCTGTAGTCAGCAGGACTCTGCTCAATTAGTACTACAGACAACCTAATCTATGGTAATAATAAAACACCAGAGGAGATTACTATTAGTTTTTGAATAA